>NC_053027.1:445445955-445714842 GCF_003073215.2 Triticum urartu
GAGAGTCCTAAAAGGGGAAGGCACCTCCGAGGTGCCTTGGGGAGGATGGACTCCTCCCCCCTTGGCCGCACCCTTCCTTGGAGGAAGGGGCAAGGGCTGCGCCTCCCCCCTCTCCCTTGGCCCTATATATAGTGGGGAAAAGGAGGAGCAAACCATACCTAAGGCCTGGCGCCTCCCTCTCCCTCCCGTGACACATCTCCCTCCTCCCGCAGCGCTTAGCGAAGCCCTGTTGGAATCCCGCTACTTCCACCACGCCGTCATGCTGTTGGATCTCCATCAACCTCTCCCTCCTCCTTGCTGGATCAAGGCGTGGGAGACGTCTCCGCTCCGTACGTGTGTTGAACGCGGAGGTGCCGTCCGTTCGGCACTAGGATCATCGGTGATTTGAATCACGACAAGTACGACTCCATCAACCCCGTTCTCTTGAACGCTTCCGCGCGCGATCTACAAGGGTATGTAGATCCGATTCTCCCTCGTTGCTAGATGACTCCATAGATTGATCTTGGTGACACGTAGGAAAATTTTGAATTATTGCTACGTTCCCCAACAGTGGCATCATGAGCTAGGTCTATGCGTAGTTTCTATGCACGAGTAGAACACAAAGTAGTTGTGGGCGTTGATTTTGTTCAATATGCTTACCGTTACTAGTCCAATCTTGATTCAGCGGCATCGTGGGATGAAGCGGCCTGGACCGACCTTACACGTACTCTTACGTGAGACTGGTTCCACCGATTGACATGCACTAGTTGCATAAGGTGGCTAGCGGGTGTCTGTCTCTCCCACTTTAGTCGGATCGGATTCGATGAAAAGGGTCCTTATGAAGGGTAAATAGCAATTGGCATATCACGTTGTGCTTTTTGCATAGGTAAGAAACGTTCTTGCTAGAAACCCATAGCAGCCACGTAAAACATGCAAACAACAATTAGAGGACGTCTAACTTGTTTTTGCAGGGTATGCTATGTGATGTGATATGGCCAAAAGGATGTGATGAATGATATATGTGATGTATGAGATTGATCATGTTCTTGTAATAGATGATCATGGAGCCCCAAGATGGAGATCAAAGGAGCTATATGATATTGGTCATATCATGTCACTATTATTTGATTGCATGTGATGTTTATCATGTTTATACATCTTATTTGCTTAGAACGACGGTAGTAAATAAGATGATCCCTCATTAAAATTTCAAGAAGTGTTCTCCCCTAACTGTGCACCGTTGCTACAGTTCGTCGTTTCGAAGCACCACGTGATGATCGGGTGTGATAGATCCTTACGTTCACATACAACGGGTGTAAGACAGTTTTACACATGCAAAACACTTAGGGTTAACTTGACGAGCCTAGCATGTGCATAGACATGGCCTCGGAACACAGAAGACCGAAAGGTCGAGCATGAGTCGTATGGTAGATACGATCAACATGAAGATGTTCACCGATGATGACTAGTCCGTCTCACGTGATGATCAGACACGGCCTAGTTGACTCGGATCATGTAATCACTTAGATGACTAGAGGGATGTCTATCTGAGTGGGAGTTCATAAGATGAACTTAATTATCCTGAACATAGTCAAAAGGTCTTCGCAAATTATGTCGTGGCTCACGTTTCTGTTCTACTGTTTAGATATGTTCCTAGAGAAAATTTAGTTGAAAGTTGATAGTAGCAATTATGCGGACTAGGTCCGTAAACTGAGGATTGTCCTCATTGCTTCATAGAAGGCTTATGTCCTTAATGCACCGCTCAGTGTGCTGAACCTCGAACGTCGTCTATGGATGTTGCGAACATCTGACATACACATTTTGATAACTACGTGATAGTTCAGTTAAACGGTTTAGAATTGAGGCACCGAAGACGGTTTTGAAATGTCGCAAAACATATGAGATGTTTTGAGGGCTGAAATTGGGATTTCAGGCTCGTGCCCACGTCAAAAGGTATAAGACCTCCGACGATTTTCTTAGCCTGCAAACTAAGGAGAAAAGCTCAATTGTTGAGCTTGTGCTCAGATTGTCTGAGTACAACAATCATTTGAATCGAGTGGGAGTTGATCTTCCAGATGAGATAGTGATGTTTCTCCGAAGTCATTACCACCAAGCTGCTAGAGCTTCGTGATGAACTATAATATATCAGGGACATATATGATGATCCTTGAGATATTCGCGATGTTTGACACCACAAAAGTAGAAATCAAGAAGGAGCATCAATTGTTGATGGTTTGTGAAACAACTAGTTTCAAGGAGGGCAAGGGCAAAAGGACACTTCATGAAACGGCAATTCAGCTGCTGCTCTAGTGAAGAAACCCAAGGTTGAACCCAAACCCGAGACTGAGTGCTTCTGTAATAAGGGGAACAGCCACTGGAGCAGAATTACCCTAGATACTTGGTAGATGAGAAGGCTGGCAAAGTCAATAGTAGTATATTGGATATACATTGTGTTGATGTGTACTTTACTAGTACTCCTAGTAGCACCAGGGTATTAGATACTGGTCCGATTGCTAAGTGTTAGTAACTCGAAATAAAAGCTACGGAATAAACGGAGACTAGCTAAAGGTGAGCTGACGATATGTGTTGGAAGTGTTTCCAATGTTGATATGATCAAGCATCGCACGCTCCCTCTACCATCGAGTTTGGTGTTTGCGTTGAGCATAGACATGATTGGATTATGTCTATCGCAATACGGTTATTCATTTAAGGAGAATAACGGTTACTCTGTTTATTTGAATAATACCTTCAATGGTCTTGCACCTAAAATGAATGGTTTATTGAATCTCGATCGTAGTGATACACATGTTCATGCCAAAAGATAGTAATGATAGTACCACCTACTTGTGGCACTGCCACGTAAGTCATATCGGTATAAAACGCATGAAGAAGCTCCATGTTGATGGATCTTTGGGCTCACTCGTTTTTGAAAGGTTTGAGACATGCGAACCATGTCTATTGGTGTATATGCATGAAGAAACTCCATGCAAATGGACCATTTGGACTCACTTGATTTTGAATCACTTGAGACATGCAAATCATACCACATGGGCAAGATGACTGAAAGCCTCGTTTTCAGTAAAATGGAACTAGAAAGCAACTTGTTGGAAGTAATACATTTTGATGTGTGCAGTCCAATGAGTGCTGAGGCATGTAGTGGATATCGTTATGTTTTACTTCACATATGATTTGAGTAGTTGTTGAGTATATTTACTTGATGAATCACGAGTCTGAATTATTGAAAGGTTCAAGTAATTTCAGTGTGAAGTTGAAAGATCGTCGTGATAAGAGGATAAAAATATCTATGATATGATCATAGAGATGAATATCTGAATTACGAGTTTGGCACAGAATTAAGACATTGTGGAAATTGTTTCACAACTGATACAGCCTGGAACACCATAGTGTGATGGTGTGTCCGAACATCATAACTGCACCCTATTGGATATGATGCATACCATGATGTCTCTTATCGAATTACCACGATAGTTTATGGGTTAGGCATTAGAGACAACCACATTCACTTTAAATAGGGCACCACGTAATTCCGATGAGATGACACCGTATGAACTATGGTTTAGAGAAACCTAAGCTATCATTTCTTAAAAGTTTGGGGCTGCGATGCTTATGTGAAAAAGTTTCAGGTTGATAAGCTCGAACCCAAAGCGGATAAATGCATCTTCATAGGACACCCAAAACAGTTGGGTATACCTCCTGTCTCAGATCCGAAAGCAATAAGGGATTGTTTCTGGAATCGGGTCCTTTCTCGAGGAAAAGTTTCTCTCGAAAGAATTGAGTGGGAGGATGGTGGAGACTTGATAAGGTTATTAAACCGTCTCTTCAACTAGTGTGTGGCAGGGCACAGGAAGTTGTTCCTGTGGCACCTACACCAATTGAAGTGGAAGCTTATGATGGTGATCATGAAACTTTGGATCAAGTCACTACCAAACCTCGTGGGATGACAAGGATGCGTACTACTTCAGAGTGGTACGTAATCCTGTCTTGGAAGTCATGTTTCTAGACAACAATGAACCTACGAGCTATGGAGAAGCGATGGTGGGCCTGGATTCCGATAAATGGCTCGAGGCCATATAATCCGAGAGAGGATCCATATATAAAACAAAGTGTAGACTTTGGAAGAACTACTTGATGGTCGTAAGGCTGTTGAGTACAGATGGGTTTAAAAGGAAGACGGACAATGATGGTAAATGTCACCATTAAGAAAGCTCGACTTGTCATTAAGATGTTTTCCGACAAGTTCAAGGAGTTGACTACGATGAGACTTTCTCACTCGTAGCGATGCTAAGAGTCTGTTGGAATTATATTAGCGATTACTGCATTATTTATGAAATCTTGCAGATAGGATGTCAAAACATTGTTTCCTCGAGGATTTTCTTGAGGAAAGGTTGTATATTATACAACCGGAAGGTTTTTGTCAATCCTGAAAGATGCTAATAAGTATGCAAAGCTCCAGCAATCCTTCTAAGGACTGGAGTAAGCATCTCGGAGTTGGAATGTATGCTTTGATGATGATCAAAGATTTTGGGTTTATACAAAGTTTATGAGAAACTTGTATTTCCAAAGAAGTGAGTGGGAGCACTATAGAATTTCTGATAAGTATATGTTGATATATTGTTGATCAGAAATGACGTAGAATTTCTGGAAAGCATATAGGGTTATTTGGAAAGTGTTTTCAATGGAAAGCCTGGATTAAGCTACTTGAACATTGAGCATCAAGATCTATAAGGATAGATCAAAACGCTTAAAAGTACTTTCAAAATGAGCACATACCTTGACATGATCTTGAAGGTGTTCAAGATGGATCAGTCAAAGAAGGAGTTCTTGCCTGAGTTGTAAGGTATGAAGTTAAGACTTAAAGCTCGACCGCAGTAGAATAGAGAGAAAGGACGAAGGTCGTCCCCTATGCTTAAGACATAGGCTCTACAGTATGCTATGCTGTGTACCGCACCTGAAGTGTGCCTTGCCATGAGTCAGTCAAGGGGTACAAGAGTGATCCAAGAATGGATCGCAGGACAGCGGTCAAAGTTATCCTTAGTAACTAGTGGGCTAAGGAATTTTCTCGATTATGGAGGTGGTAAAAGAGTTCGTCGTAAAGGGTTACGTCGATGCAAGCTTAACATCTATCCGGATAGCTCAGAGTAGAGATACCGGATACGTATAATGGAGCAACAATTTAGAATAGCTCCAAGTAGAACAGTTATTTGGAATAGCTCCAAATAGAACGTGGTAGCTGCATCTAGGAGATGACATAGAGATTTGTAAAGCGCACACGGATCTGAAAGGTTCAGACCCATTGACTAAAACCTCTCTCACAAGCAACATGATCAAACCCAGAACTCATTGAGTGCTAATCACATAGTGATGTGAACTAGATTATTGACTCTAGTAAACTCTTTGGATGTTGGTTACATGGCGATGTGACCTGTGAGTGTTAATCACATGGCGATGTGAACTAGATTATTGACTCTAGTGCAAGTGGGAGACTGTTGGAAATATGCCCTAGAGGCAATAATAAATTAGTTATTATTATATTTCCTTGTTCATGATAATCGTTTATTATCCATGCTATAATTGTATTGATAGGAAACTCAGATACATGTGTGGATACATAGACAACACCATGTCCCTAGTAAGCCTCTAGTTGACTAGCTCATTGATCAATAGATGGTTACGGTTTCCTGACCATGGACATTGGATGTCATTGATAACGGGATCATATCATTAGGAGAATGATGTGATGGACAAGACCCAATCCTAAGCCTAGCACAAAGATCGTGTAGTTCGTATGCTAAAGCTTTTCTAATGTCAAGTATCATTTCCTTAGACCATGAGATTGTGCAACTCCCGGATACCGTAGGAATGCTTTGGGTGTACCAAACGTCACAACGTAACTGGGTGGCTATAAAGGTACACTACAGGTATCTCCGAAAGTGTCTGTTGGGTTGGCACGAATCGAGACTGGGATTTGTCACTCCGTGTAAACGGAGAGGTATCTCTGGGCCCACTCGGTAGGACATCATCATAATGTGCACAATGTGATCAAGGAGTTGATCACGGGATGATGTGTTACGGAACGAGTAAAGAGACTTGCCGGTAACGAGATTGAACAAGGTATCGGGATACCGACGATCGAATCTCGGGCAAGTATCGTACCGCTAGACAAAGGGAATTGTATACGGGATTGATTAAGTCCTTGACATCGTGGTTCATCCGATGAGATCATCGTGGAACATGTGGGAGCCAACATGGGTATCCAGATCCCGCTGTTGGTTATTGGCCGGAGAGTTGTCTCGGTCATGTCTGCATGGTTCCCGAACCCGTAGGGTCTACACACTTAAGGTTCAATGACGCTAGGGTTATTAGGAAGACTTGTATGTGATTACCGAATGTTGTTCGGAGTCCCGGATGAGATCCCGGACGTCACGAGGAGTTCCGGAATGGTCCGGGAGGTAAAGATTTATATATGGAAAGTTGTTGTTCGGGTTCGGAAAAAGTTCGTTTTTTTCCGGTATTGTACCGGGGAAGCTTCGGAAGGTTCCGCCAGGATTCCGGAGGGGTCTGGAGGTCCGTAAAATGTTTCCACCACATCCAATACAGCAGCATGGGTTGTAGGGGCTCCCTAACCTTAATGGGCCAAGGGCACCAGCCCCCCCAAGGCCATGCGCATTGGAGAGGGAAACCCTAAAGGGGAGGGCCTCCACTTGACTTGGGAGGCACTCCCCCCCCTTGGCCGCCGCCCCAACCTAGATGGGATCTAGGGGGGCCGGCCCCCCTCCCCCCACCTATAAATAGTGGAGGGGTGGGGGGGCGGCCACAACCTTGAACCTGGCGCAGCCCCCCTCCTCCTACAACCTCCTCCTCCTCCATAGTGCTTGGCGAAGCCCTCCTGGAGAACCACGAGCTCCATCACCACCACGCCGTTGTGCTGCTGTTGACTCTCTTCCTCAACCTCTTCCCTCCTCCTTGCTGGATCAAGGCGTGGAGACCGTCCCCGTTTCGTACGTGTGTTGAACGCGGAGGTGCCGTCCGTTCGCGCTAGGATCATCGGTGATTTGGATCACGACGAGTACGACTCCATCAACCGTTCACCTGACGCTTCCGCTTAGCGATCTACAAGGGTATGTAGATGCACTCTCCTTCCCCTCGTTTCTAGATTACTCCATAGATTGATCTTGGTGATGCGTAGAAAATTTTAAATTTCTGCTACGTTACCCAACAAAAAGTGCATTCCTCAATGGTAAGCTTGAGGAAGAAGTATATGTTGCTCAACCCCCAGGTTTTGAAGATCCAAAGAATCTTGACAAAGTCTTCAGACTCAACAAGGCCCTCTATGGCCTCAAGCAGGCCCCACGGGCTTGGTATGATACCTTGAAGGAACTCTTCATGAAGAAAGGCTTCAAACCTGGTTCACTCGACCCTACTATTTTCACTAAATCTTATGATGGTGAATTGTTTGTGTGCCAAGTATATGTTGAGGATATTATCTTTGGCTATACTGACCAACGTTATAGTGATGAATTTGCCTATATGATGAGTGAAGAATATCAAATGTCTAGTATGGGAGAGTTGAAATTTTTCTTAGGTCTTCAAATTCGTCAACAACACAATGGCATATTCATATCTCAGGAGAAATACCTCAAGGATGTACTGAGGAAATTCGGCATGCAAGATTGCAAAGGCGTCAAAATTCCTATGCCTACAAATGGCCATCTGTGCACTGATGAAAATGGTATTGACTTCGATCATAGGGTATACCGCTCCATGATAGGTTCCTTATTATACTTATGTGCATCTAGGCCAGATATAATGCTTAGTGTTTGCATGTGTGCCCGATTTCAAGCTGCACCGAAGGAATCACACCATAAGGCTGTGAAGCATATTCTTCAATATCTAGCTCACACACCAACACTTGGATTATGGTACCCCAAGGGCTCGGCTTTTGATCTTGTTGGATATTCTGACTCTGACTATGCTGGTGATCGTGTGGATTGCAAGTCAACATCTGGTACATGTCATTTCCTCGGACGATCTTTGGTCTGTTGGTCCTCGAAGAAACAGAACTGCGTATCACTATCTACTGCTGAAGCTGAGTACATTGCCGCTGGTTCTTGCTGTGCCCAATTGCTATGGATGAAGCAAACTCTCAAGGACTACGGCGTCAACATGAAGAATGTACCTCTCTTCTGTGACAATGAGAGTGCCATCAAGATTTCTCACAACCCAGTTCAGCACTCGAAGACAAAGCACATTCAGATTCGTCATCATTTTCTTCGTGATCATGTGTTGAAGGGCGACATTTCTATTGAGCATGTGAAGACTGAAGAGCAGCTAGCCGATATCTTCACAAAGCCCTTGGATGAGAAGAGATTTAGCAAGTTGCGCTGTGAGCTAAATATCCTAGAATCTTAGAATGTTCTGTGAAAAGGACACTCATCCTAACACTTATGCAAAATTGATGACTTAGATGTGCAACACATGAAGAAACGTTTTACTTCAATTCAAATATTTGAATCCCTTTTTTGTTCACTCCTTTCACGCCCATCTCTCTCGCATGCATGCTCCTTCAGGTAGCTATCACTCTCTTTTCTCCAGCTCACCCGCACGCTCACTTCATGTTGCTCCTATCCTTGCAAACATGGTCTCTCGACATCTCCCTTGAGAAGTGTCACACTCTTCCTATCATTATAAATTACACGGTTTTCATTATCTCTCATGTCTCTACTGTTCTCTGGTATCACTCGGTACCTAAGCTTTCTTTTTCACCGCCAAACACACAGTCTCCACTCGTCTTTCACTTTGTCTTTCTCTCTATGGGATTCTCTCACACACCCTATATGTCTCTACATATGACTCATACCACTAAAATTACTCTCTCTATCTCTCCTGTAGACACAACATTTGTTGCGGTCTCCTTTTCGTCTCCATCCCAGACTGACATTATTCATTTGTTTACCGATCAGACAACCCCGACTACCGTCTCCTCTCTCTCTCTCAGACACACACGCACAACTCCTACCACTAAAATGTGAATGGAAAACGAGATTTTGTTATACCCAAACAAAAAAGGACTGGAGGGAGTGATTGCTCTGACACAGACGCGACCTCTCATAGCGCAGGCATTGAACCAGCGCGCTGGCCAAGAGGGCTGCACTCGCTGCAGGCCCGGCTGAGCACGCCTCCTCGCCGCGTGCAACCAGCTTAAGACTGCCCCGCCTGCCTTCATTGAATCCGCATGTGTGCCGGCAACACGTCCTTCCGCGAGCCGGCAAGCATTTTAGAACACACAAAATGACTACAATATAATTAATTTATGCATGGTCTTGACTTGTTGTGCTCGCACTGGTAGCAGGAACTAGTAGAGGGTTTTCTTTATTTATAACTTTCCTCACATTTTTTTGGCTTTGAAGTGAATCATGGTTGTGGACATTATGTATGAATGTGCAGATATCTGTGAACATGAGTTTGATGTGGAAGTTGAACTTGGAATGCCGGGCTTGCGCGTGAACTATACCATGTCCAATGCTTCGTCTGTTATTGTTTGGAAAGTAATTGCTGTTATTACATGACCCGAAAAAAACATTTTGTGTCACATTAGTAGATGCACGGACATCACAACAGGCATGCTGACTGGATAAACATTTGAACCTACCTATTATGAAGGAAATTTTGTATTGACAATAGTTTTAGATAGCAGGAGACGCCTAGCCTGCTCTGCCTCTGCTATCTTATTTCTGGCTTCTTCCATCTCTTCTTTGGCTTGGGTGAAGAGAGCATCTGATTTCTCTTTTTGCTTCTTCAGGAACTCAGCTACATTCTCAAAGGCTGCTGCACGCTTTCTTTCAGCCTTTACTAATGCCACGAGGACACGAACAGCTGACGACTCCACTAGCTTGTGTGTAATCCAGCATCATCTGGGAATTTGCACCTTGTGTCTAATCCAGCATCATTAGGGAACTGGCACCTTGTGTGTAATCCAGCCTCATTTTCGGAACATGATCTCGAGGTTGACCATACTTCCCTCCTTGCAGGAACTGCATCCTGACATGAAGTTACTTCTTTTTTAGATCAATACTCAGAGCAACCTAGATCCATTTAGTAGAAGCCAGATAAACAGAACACGGAGAAGTGAATTCAAAAGGAATAAATAAATAAAAATAGACTACAAGGTGAGAAGACCCACTTCCTACATCAAGCTAAAAATGAAAGCATTAGGACGATTAAGACTCTTCTTATTACACATCGAAGAACACCACACTTAAGAGAAATAGAAACTACAACATATACACATCGAAGAACACGAGGCTACACGGAAGTAATTGAAAGGGTGTTACTTACCAAAGCTCGTTTTACAGGTTCGGTGTGGCTCCTCTTTAACTTGCCACGTTCCTTGAAGATGTCCCAAATATCCCGTGTTTGATCTTCATTGCTCCTCTGCATGTTTGCACTCGTGGTTTTAAAATCTCAACATGGCAAGAAAAATATACTACTAGTAATACTCACGCATCTTGTGGGCAACATTAAAGCACTCGTCTGCCATGTTAGAGCATCTCCAACAATATAAACTACTCATACAAATGCATCTTGATGCGTGCAATGCATGGGCATTTTGCTAGTTCTAAAAATCTTTCCATCATTTGCCACACTACTGGTTGCAGATGAAAAACCTACCCAAGCACAGCGCGATACAGGAGCGACGCACAATTACAAGCTGATATTCTGTTGGACAATGGAGGCTATAACCAATTACTTTTACGGGAACAATAGCACCCATGAAATTTGAAGGGTAGGTATGAACAAAATTGGAACTGCACATGTACTGCTAAGTGATTCAATACACACATTATCAATCGAGGAGGAGAACGATGGTCGCGGCGGCCTTTGTGAGTCATGGTCGGCAACGAGAGTCAGTTCATTGTCCACGACGGTGGTACTTCTGTGCTTGGCATCGGCTTCCGGGAAGCAGATACGAGACCATGTAAGACGATGTCGGGGAAGAGGCTCCGTGTACGACGATGGTGGACCGGCTCTAGTGCGGTGTACGAGGTCGTCGATTAGGCAGATGCGCTGCGGTGGACGAGTGCGCCGATGTAAAGGGGAGGAGCACGAAGGTTGCAGTGCCGTGGAGAAGTCTATTTTGCGGTGGGGATAGAAATTGGGGAGTATTCAGGTGTACTACTCTGGGTGCCGGGGTGGGGTTGGCTGGGTAGGGTGAACCTGAAGTTATGAAAACAGCCCCCTATGAAGCGTCATCCGTAGGCCAGTTCCGAAGGCTATGATGGTAACTTCCCACTGCTCGAATCAGGGTCGCGGGAGATTTTCCCGCCGACCTCAAAAATTTTTGACACTGGACTCCCCGTGTGGCGTGTTGAGTGATTCGCCTAAGCAACTAGCGATTAGTAGTAGTAGTAAACTCTGCATATTAGGTTTGACCGAAGTCTAACTTCCTAAAGTTTGACCAAGTTTATAGAAAAATATAAACATTTACCATAACAAATATGTATGATGTGAAAGTACATTCAATAATGAATCTAATGGTATTTATTTGTTATTGTATACGTTAATATTTTTTGTTATAAGCTTTCTGAGAGTTTACAAAACTTGACTTTGACCAATGCTAATACGCGGACTTAAATAAAAACGGAGGGAGTACACATTTGTTTTCTTAGTTTGTAGTGAACTAATAATTTGTTGAAATTGTGAAATAAATATATTAGGCTATTGACTTCGAATGTAATGGTCTATCCAATTCAATAGTTACAATCATTGTCGAATCCCAAGATGTATACAAGGTCTATAGTACTTCACAATATGCTCAAACTCACATAACCCCAGTCAAATGAGAATCTAAATGCATTTCATAGTTATTACTTTGTAGGATGCAACAAGAACAACCATAACTCTACATCAGCCATTATAGAAGCAACATTTTGACATGTCCCAATGTGTGAATGAAACGTGCAGAGAGAGCTTTTGAAGATGGAGCAGATAGGGCGGGAAAGATTGTACGTATGTGGACGAGAGAGTAGGAGACAAACCTAACGAGACAGAGAGAGAGATAGAGAGAGAAAGAGAGAGGAAGAAGTTAGGTCTGTGAGAAAGATGCATACATGTAATATACATGAGATGCGTGTGCATCTGGATTTTGTATACGTGGAAGGAGAAGAGACAACATGTTTGATGAGAGAGCAGGAAAAACATGGACGAGAGGGGAAGGATCTCGTGGGTTGAGGGATTGACAATTTTGTGTGGGGGAGAGAGGGATTGGTAATTTTGTGCAAGAGAGAGAGAGGGTGGGGGGAGGAGTTAGTCAGCCGTCGTCACATCACCCTGCTTCCAAATGACCCCGCTTTCTCTAGCGCGGTGTGGTTGCCATCTTCGATCTGCTCGTTTCCCTCTTTGAAGATTGAGGTGTTGTGCATGTTGGGGTGCAAAGAAGCACAAGCAAGAGTGGTCGTTGTATAACCTTGGATAGGGATGAATTGTGTGCTCGGGGGAGTGTGTGTGTGCATTGTGCTGCGTTTGTCTCTGTGTGTATGTGTGTGTGTGTATGTGTGTGTGTGTGTGCATGTGTGTGTGGGAGAGAGAGAGAGATATTGAGAGAAAACAAACCTAAGGAGAGAAATGGGTATTCACGAAGAGGTTGTGCAGGCCTTGAGGTGGGCAGGGGCCGGGTGAGGGTGTCAAAATGTGCGCGTTGATGCATGTGTTGCATGCGACCGTGCGAGGGACGGACGAATCGAGAGAGATGGTTGTTGTGTTACGGATGCTCCTCTCTCTCTCTCCCTCTCTCTCTCTCTCACACACACACAAGTAAACTAGAAGACCGTTCTCTCATGTATACACAACATATCGGCATTTGTCTATGTCTCACTCATGCACGATCATTTGCACATTCACACCTCTCTATGTCTGTATCACACGCACACCGTCTCCACATTGCCCTTCCGCCACAACACACATATGGACACATACACACGTTCTCTCTCAGTCACACACACAAAATCAGTATTAAAAAAACTAGGGCGCACCTAAAACGTCCAAATCCAAATAAACACGAACTGGAGCTAAATTCAAATATATGGAAATATTGCAGCGTCAAGAACTTTCACAGGAAAAAAAAGTTGAGTAATATTCGAGGATTCTTTTCACACACACAAAAAGGTTCGGTGGATGTCCTTCGAGCTCGACACGGTAACACACCGTTCGATCGACCGCGCGGCCGCGGTTCACGCGCTTGCACAGGATTCCGTATCGTGGCCGTGGTACTAAGGCTGGTCACAATGGGCAAGAACATAAGCTAGTAACTAATAAAAGCACTGCCTAAGTCTAATGTTTACGTGTACTAGTACGGTTTTCTTTTAAGTTTGACCAACCTTATATATAAAACTAAAGTAAGCTCCCACACGCGCACTCATCAATATGCCGCCGCCGCCATTGCGCATGCTGGCGCCCGCCTGCTCCGGCCAACAATTTCTCGCCCATCACCGCCGTGTCGCCGATATCCCTATGCCATGAAGCCGAAGGCTCTCCCGCTCACGTCGTCTGCAGTCCCTCCTCGCGATGCCGCCACGCTGCCAAGCACACGAGCAGCTGGTGGAGCCGCGTCTATGCACGCAGCGTACGAAGAGGAGGACGAGCGCGTGCTCCAGCACGCCGGCGAGGAGGAACTAGCGTGTCATTGTCGTCTCTGCCCGCGCGGAGGAGGCGCGCATGGTGGCTGTCGCGGCGGAAGCCGGTCGCACGCGCGTCGAGCCCGCAAACCAGATGCGGACGCGGAATCTACCTTTGAGACCTTGAATGCCACGTGGATCCTGCAATCTGAAGGAGCAATTTGGGTCAGTCGACTCATGTGAGCCGTTTGATGCAACATGGATGGCTAGAAGGGCTTCTTCCACCTCTTCTGTCGTCTTCTTCCTTCGCTCCGCCGAACTTCTTTCACAAATCGATTGACCCAAATTATACTACTAGTACGAACGTATTAAGTATAGTAGGAACACGAAGATACGAGCAGTAGTACCAACTGCAAGAAGAACAGTAGTAAGACATAGTACTAGTACTATTGTACATACTAAAGAGTTCAAATAATGAGAAAGAACATAAACATATAGTTCTGCTGGGGCCTCAGCACAACACACCCTTGAAAATAAACTAATAGTCAACTAGTCCGCTTGACACTGCAGTAGAACCAGCATGAGCGACGGCACTGCCACCTACTTGGAGTCCGAGTCCACGTCCTCGACTTCGTCCTCGTCCCTCTTCCTCTTCCTCTTCGCCGATGCTTCTTTGCTTGAACCGGACACTGGGCTCTGCTTCTTCATCCAACCCTTGTAGATATTTAAACAAAGGTAGGCATCCATTGCTGCGTACAGGATGTGATCTTCATCTAATGTCTTCGACTCCCATGCATGATGAAACTCGTGATGAGGTTTCTTCAGTTTAGCGTACGAAGGATCAATCATGGCTGCTGCCAGGGTAAGCATTGAAGGTTGAGAGGAGGACACCAGGCTTGCCTTCTGGAGATCGAAGGGCTGGCCTACAACGAGACCTATCCGACGTAGGACGTCACTATCATTCTTAAAGCCTACAGTAACGAATTTCACTCTTTTGTCCTTGAGGAAGTTCTTAAAATCCTAGCACTCAACGTCGGCATGGCATATGTGGTAGACCAAGAAAACATTATGTACGCAAACCTGGATCACGGCGGGCTTCTTCCTCTCTTCGTACTTTAGATCCTTCTCTCGTCCCAGGACTGTGGTGTACTCAACATCTAGCCCAGCGACCCACTCATCCGTTGAACTGTTGAACATGCGTAGGAAGCGAGCAAGCCATGCTTTCACCGTCTCGGATCCACGTGTGTAGATGACAATGAACTGATCGCCGGTGATGGCTCTAACCTGGTACTCAGTGGCGACCGTGGAGATTTTGGAGGCCATGGATTTTGGAGGAGGGTTAGGAGAAGTTGAACTGTTGTACCCCGCAAAAAAAAACTGGGAGCGAACTAATGTGAAAGGACGGGATGATTGGGAGTGAACTGTTGTAAGGTAGAAGACGGGGACGAGTAGGGCGTGCGAACGGCGTGGGGTTGCTGGCTTGCCCGGTGGATAAACGGCTGCAAGCCCCCAAAGAGTTCTCGAGAACTATGCGGGACCCACTAGATATCATGTCTACTAGACCCATAGATGTCATGTCTACTAGACCCATATCGTAGGCCTGACGGTATAGCTTCTGCCTGTTCGCACGTCATGCCGGCGCGTGGATGTAACTTCACTTAATTCCGTCAAACGCCGCGCCTCCCATGACCTTCGCCTCCCTCGCGCGGTCGCGCCCTTTGAGACTTTGACCGGCTATAAATGAGCAATTTTTTTGCCTTTTTTTAGACAAGCATTTTTTTGCCTACTCCGCATGCATAATACTCCCTCTGGTCCTTTTTACTCCCGTCAACCGTTTGCAAAGTGTTTGACCAAATTTATACTTTTTTGAACACCGCCTTATATTAATTAACCAGCCACACCAGTACACTCATTCGATACATTATTCATCACACAGGGTGGTATGTTATTTACAAGAATACCATCTAATCTATTGTCAAAGCTATACTTAGCGATTAAGTGTGCCACCTTATTGGCCGAACGGCTAATCTTTGACAATTGAAGATTGTTGATCAACTTCGAGATGCTCAACGCTTTCATCTTCAGGTCACGCATAGCAGACCTATCAACGCTTTGACAGGCATCAATGAAATCCCACAACCAAATTTATACTAAAAATATCAATATCTAGAATACTCCCAAAACACTTAGGCGCGGTGCATTAACTTCTACCTTGTTTCTTGTTTCTTGACATATCAACTAATAGGAGATGTGGGTGTGCATGCTTTTAATGACTTGAGACTACCAAACACGACATGCGGTGGTTAGTCCATTGCATGCAATGCTATTAATTAGCAAATAAACACTAAGATCTCTCGTTTTCCCCTCCTCCTTGGTCACAGTGCACAACCTAAGATGACTTGCTCACCTAGACGGAGGGAGTACTGATTATAATGAGTACTCCCTCCTTCCATCTATATAGGGCCTAATGCGTTTTTCAAGACCGCCTTTGACTATTGATAAAATTAATACTACATGACATGCATAATGTGAAAATTATATCATTGAAAGCTCCTTTCACGTACGAATTTGATGATGTGCTTTGTGTAAGTTGCATGTCATATATTATTGCTCTAACATTTGGTCAAAGTTAGCCTCGAAAAACGCATTAGGCCCTATATAGATGGAAGGAGGGAGTATAAGAACTAAGTTTTATAATGAGTGTAAAAATATTGATTTGACGTTGTGAATGTTGACACATTGTGGAATAGTTTTTGAAGTCTGCAAAGTACTCAACTAGTGCTGTCGTTCTCCATAAAAAAATGTGTTTACCAATGCATGCATGAACTCTAGTTACTCTAACCCCCCTCTCTTCTTTAATTCTTTGCCACATCAGCATGTTTGCTATTCCCGTGTGCATGATACCAGCTAAGATACTACCATTATGGCCAGCCTTAATCAGCGCATACAATAATTTAGTGCACCTTGAAATATGAACATGTGTGGGGCGTGTTTGTTTTTAATTACTTGAGACTATACCTAGCCCGGCATGCAAGATGACTTATTATGCATCGTTCCCTTACCTGTAGGAAGCCCGTTCATCTCCAAATTTTTTCCTCTCCATGTGTGGAAAAATATGCCTGCCAAACTCTCCTTCTCCCTCCGGTGGTCCCACCACTCCACCCCGTGTGAAAAAATCTGCATGCATGACTCTCCTCCCCCCACGCTCGTCCAATCCGTTGTGACCAGCAATATTTCCACCCGTTCGCTCCCCTGTAATTTACTCCAACAAATATGCCCACGTAGCTGTTACTTAACTGCAGGTGCATTCGGTAAATGACATATGGGCCCAACAGGGGTCTGGCCCACATGTCAGTGACGCAACTGGACCGGCAGTTAAGTCAGTGCAGCTCAGTCCATATCTTACGTAGGTGTGCCATTGCTCGCTATAAATACTGCGCCTCCCACGACATCGCTATCTCCTCCCCCTCACGTTCACATTCATCGCTATCTCCTCCCCCTCCCTCTCACGTCGACCACCATGGCATCGCTCCTCCCAAGCCCTAGGAGCCCCTCGCTGCACCGCGCGGACGGTCATGCGTCGTTGTTCCGTTCCTCACCGCCACTAGTCGAGGAGGACGCGTCGGTGTTCCGCTCCTCGCCGCTACGCAATGTGTCGCCGTTTCATTCCTCGCCGCCACTAGTCGAGGAGGACGCGTCGGTGTTTCGCTCCTCGCCGCGATGCGTCGAGGTGGACGCGTCGGCATTCCCAATCTCGCCAGCACGCGCGCCGGAGGACGCGTCGGCTCCCTGCTACGAGGAGAACGTCGCGCCCCTCGCCGAGCCCCCCCAGCCTTGAGGAGCTTTGGAAAGAAATGGATGCCGCCTTGTGGGAGGCTTTGCCTCCAGCAGAGCGCGCCAAAATAGAGGCGGAGAAGAAGGCCGAGGAAGAGAAGCGCACCGCGAAACAAGCTGCCTGGGAGGCCTATGTCGCGTCCGAGAGAGTCAGGCAATTGGCTCTTTGGCAGAACGCTCATGCGAGGGCCGTGAGGGTGGCGGAGGACGCCCGTGCCGATTCCCTGAGTGCAGTCGGGCCCAAGCGCCTCATCTACGCTTGGCAGTACGTGGACCGGGTGCACGCTTCCAGCGAGGAGGAGTACCTGTTGGCGCCGGATCACCACACCGGTGAGATCGCGCTCGACCGCCGGCAAGCCACCAATCAGCACCTCGCGAGTTGCGAGGCTGAGGAAGAGGCGTTGTGTCGGCGCGCTGGGAAACGGCCGCGCACCAGGGCACTCGTGGCGCGTCGCAAGCGCTCCTGCGAGCGTCGTGGCTTTTAGGAGGAGTATAATTTTTGTTTCGTAAGGCGATCTCATTAGTTTTGGGACGCAAATGATAAATCCCGAACGTTCAGGAATTTTTAGCGTCCTTAATTAAGTATGTAAAAGGGAAAGTTTGGAAACCTTGTGTATTCGTACGCATTTTGCAAGTACGTGCATATAGCACAAACTTTACTATATATTATCACAGGAAAAGAATTCTATGAGACCAGGTCTCACGCGAGACCCATCCTGATGGATGACACGTGGCATTCACAAATCACAAAGCATCCCCCACCCCCACTTAAATTCCATGTGTCATCCATCAGGACGGTCTCACCTGCTAACCGTGAGACCTGGTCTCATATACGAGTAATTTTTTTCCACTATCGCACTACACGTCTCTCTCGATATATGCTTGCAGACTGTGCTACTCCCTCCGTCCAGGTCAATAAGTCATCTTCGGTTGTGCACCGTGACCAAGAAGGAGGGAAGACTTATACACCTAGACGGAGGGAGTACTACTATTACTTATGTATGTGCAAATGCACGCTTTAACATTACGATGCGGTTTTTGCAAAAGTAGAAAAACAGCACTAGTCAAGCTTGTGAAACGATTCAATGCAAAACAAATGCAAAAATGCTTGTTTGATTGTTTACTTTTAGCTTCCTTCTCTGTGGTTATTTCTCTGTTGTACTTTGTACGGAGTATCTCACTGGTTGGCAAGGCATGCAAATTCCCAAACCGCTTCCTACACCCTGTATCTCATTGGTTGCCGGCGTTGACGTTGTCGCCCATGTCGTCGAGGATGAGGTTGCCGAGGTCGGGGAAGAAGTCGTCGTTCACAACTAATCATGTGGACTAGCATAGTAGTAGGATACAGAGTAGAAACATGAATTTTACCACGATTTCGAACAGGAAGGATAGAAACACATACGGTGCAACGGGAGCTGCACCGTTGGCGTTGAGGTTGTCGCCCATGTCCAAACACCACGTAGACACGGTCTTTGAGCACGGTTCATAGTCGTTCCATGCTCAGGCATTGAAGTTTGTAACTATTTTAGATTAGAATATACTACTCCTCCGGTGCTAGTAGTAGAGCAGAGTCCTACTCTACTACTCTACTCAAGAAAGTTAGGGCATAGCATTGTAGGGAGTACCAGTACTGTGATCACTCAAGCAAGTTGTCTGGCATCGACATGACCCTACGCTGCTGGTATGTGTCTCGTAAGTCAAGCAGCGTGTTGTAGTCATCATCACCTGTCCACTTCCCGCAGCACATATTCGCTTCTCCATCTTTGTTCGCACATAATCTCGTCCAATCTTCCATCCCCGCTAAGGCGCCTCCCCCCTCGTCCGAAACCCAAGCACTAACAATGGCAGAACCGAGCAGCGTCCGCCGAAAGAGTGGCTGGAATTCGCTCCCACGGAGGTAATCAAGCTCATTGTTTTGCATGTGGACAATCTCAGTACCATGCCACTCGCCGTGTGCTTGTCGGGGCTGTACTATTTACTCAAAGCCCTCAGGCCGGAGCTTTCTAAGCCAGCTCCTTGCTTGCTGATGCCGTCTGATCTTCAGAAACGGTGTGTCACGCAGCATAACGATCGTAGGGTGGCGAGCATCTACCCCCTTGACTGCGATCCGATCGCCGTCAGCCTCAACTACATTAACGGTATGTACTGGGTCGGCATGAACACATCTTGGATGGTGCTCGTCGACGGTCGCGGCAGCTGGATGCTCGTGGAGGTCTACACCCGACGATTGATCCCCCTTCCTTCGATTAACACTGCACTGCTTTAGCACCGCGACCCAGAATACTCAGAATCTTACAGTAGCCAACATGATGCCAAGTTTGATTTGCTCAAGGTTGTAATCTGCCAAATGCCCACAAGATCTGCGAATTATAAAGACTTCGGGCTAATTGCGTTCTTCAACCGCGGTCTCGCCTATCTGACAGGTCACTGCGGTAAGTGGATAAATCTGCACGTCCATCGTAGGATCATACATCCTCCATGGTTCTCTGATGCCATTGAACACAAGGGCTTCATTTACGTTGTCGAATCCTTCTATGGCTGGATGTATTGCTGGCCTACTCCAGTCATCGCTACAAATGGCTGTTACAGCAGTATGTTACTTTCCTATGATATCATGATGGCTTGCTTATATTACTGTCAACATTTGCTGAAAAAATATTCATGCTCATAACATGCTGTTCTTAAGATTGACTAAACCAAGAGCCCTTTTTTATTTGACTCCAACTTGATATGATGTTGTAGGCCGCCTGGTGTCCCTACCCTTCCTAATCCCAGAACCTTTCAAAGAAAAGCGGCATGGCAGTTGCAGGTGGTTCCCGGCTTGATCAGACGACAGCGAAAGATTGATGATCGTTCGCACGTACCGGACGTGTTGTTTCGCGGAATATAATCACAGTCACTGCAAGGTCTTTGAGCAGGATCCCAGCTTCTCTGGGCGTTCAGGAATTTTTGACTGGAGGCTGGTAAGTAGCATTGGTACACGCTCTCTGTTTGTTGGACTGAATTATCCGATTAACCAGGAGATAACCGACGGCAAGGATCATGATGGCAGCGCGGTTTCGTTCATCAGGCAAAACTGTGTGTACACAGTGTACCATGCGTCTCTGCATGCACCATACCCTGATATGTGCCGCCACGCTCTGCAGCCCAAAGTAGGAGAGAGGGTCACAAGTATCAGACTTCGACCTGCTGGCTGGAGTTTCCACCGTCAGGCACCCATCTGGTTCAAGCCGTTAGCCAATCTCCACAGCTTAATAAATAGTAACGTCTAACTGAGGCAGTTAGTTAGATGCGTACATTTGGTGTAGTAGGATCTTTATTTAGTTTGATGCATACACTTGTTCTTTTTTGGTAGCCTTTTGTAATGATGGCTGATGTTTGGTTTTGAAGAGAGAGCTGCGTCTTTACTCTTCTGGCCTGCTTACTGCTTCTGTTGCACCCCCAGCCCTGGTTGCTGCTGCTGTTTTCAATGTACAATCAGTAGTATATTTCATCTATTGGTTGAATAAATGTGTTGTTAGAATGACAAACACAATATTTTGGAAGTCGTTGCACGGTTCGATCCTTTAGTGCCCCATACCGTACGTAGCGCATACTATTTATCATACGGAACACATTTTTTTTGAAACTCGGAACACATTTTCCACTTGTTGATAACATGCAGCCCACTGATGAAGGCCCAATAGAGAAGCCCATAATTAACTGGAAGGGAGGCTCTCACATGAATCCGGCCCAGGTACATGCTCATGCATCAGTTCTTTGGGAAAATAGGTAGCCCAGTATTTCTTTTTGAAGAATACCCAAGCTAGGCCTATTTGTTTTCTCCGAATTACTGGGCTGCAAATATTTCAAGACGAGGAGGGATGCATTACGGCTTGGCTTAAAAGTATGGTCAATGCATGTTAAAAGTAATATCAAAAGGGGTTGAAAATTCCAAAAAAATTATAGCAAATGGGATATAAGTTTCTTTTTTTATTTTTGTTCTTCACTGATATCTTATACATATTTCATTGGATTTAACATGACATACTACTAATTTATTTTTAAATTTGTTTTAGTATGGCTATTAATTTTTGGATTAAGAATATTTCGTTCCTCAGCAAAAATTTGCGAATTTTCAAAATTTCCCACATATTTAGTTAATTTTTTGACCCTGGTACTGACCAGAAAATGGCCAGCAATTCTAAAAATGGAAAACGGGCTGCAATAAATTCCATATGAATTAGAAAATGAGTAAAAATTATAAAAATAATAGCAAATGGGTTGTACACGCCACAAATTTCGAGGCTGACTTGTTTACGCAAGGCTTTGTTAGTGAACACACGATTCTAGCAGCAGTTAGTGTTGGATGTCCATCCAACGGCCGACGTGCTTCTTCAATATCTGATCTTCCTGCTCCAGCCGCCTAAACTAGCGCCGGCGGGACTGCCTGCTCCCTCCTCTTGTGGCCCGCTGTGATGCCGCACAGGCTTCCCCGGCCCACCCTACTCCCTCCGTTGGCCTGGCCGCACGCAATCAACTGCCTCCTTATTATGCGAAAAAAATGATTCCTCCCACTGACATCTGGGGCACACCAGTTGGGAGGCTGACCTGTGGGCCTACTAAGTTGACGCGTACGCATGGCTTGTCAACTTAGTCAACAAACGATTCTAGCAGCAGCAACCGTTAGATTTGAATCGAACGGTCCTACTGCTTCTTGAATCGCTGCTCTTCTTGCACCAGCCGCCCAAACCAGCACCGGGGACTGCCTTCTCCTGCCTCCAATGGCCGGCTGTGCTGCCGATGAGGCCTCATCGCCCCCTACTACTCCCACCGCTAGCCAGGCCCTGCGGCGACGGCAGCCTCACACCACAGCCGAACCAGTGAACCCTCGTACTCCTCTCCGCGTGGGCATCCACTGTCGCGCCTTCCCCGGCTCCGCGTCGTCCAATTTCCTAGGCCTCACCGTCGTCCACCACCTTGGTGCTCTCGGCGCGGCGTGGTCAACGTGGTCAACGACATTCCATCGGAAGAGTACTATACATGGAGAGGCTGACATCTGGGTCCACGGCCACAGCCCAGTTTTTTTGTGATTTGCCAAGTAAGTTGCTTTGTCAGGCCTGTTGGGATGCAAATCTTTCAAGACGAGGAGAGCTTTCATTCGGCTGGCCGAGAAAATGGCCCATCAGTAATGAGAAATGGGTTGTACATTTTTAAAACACATCAAACCGGCAATTAGTTTCAAATATCTTTTCTTCATTTCGAGATTTGAAATTACATTAATTTTTATGCGTGGAGAATTTGTTGGATTTTATATTGATATACATTTATTTTTAAAATCAGTTTGAATGTGAGTCGAAATTTCGGGATTAAAAACAGTTCAGACCGCACGGAAATATGCAAAAATTCGTATAATTTTTTAATCGTGGCCACAATATGGGCTGTAATGCTAACAAAAAGAATATGGGCTCCAAAAAACCTTAATAATTAGCAAATGGGCTGTAAATTATTAGAAATAATGGCAGATGGGTTGTATGCTGTTTTCCACAGATTTGAGGCTGACGCACAAGCAGTGACTGTTGGATGGCCATCCAACGGCCATCGTGCTTTTTCAATCTCTGCTCTTCCTGCTCCAGCCGTTCAAACAGGCGCCGGCGGGACCGCCTGCTCCCTCCTCCCCACGGCCGGCTCTGCTGCCGCGCAGGCCTCACCACCCCACCGTACTCCCATCGCTGGCCTAGCCATCCCCCTACTCACCCACACCTGCTGTTATTCTTCGGCGATGGCAGACGAACCAGTAAACCCTCGTACAGTCGTACTCCCCTCCGCATGGGAAACAACTGCCGAGTCTTCCCTGCCTTCGTGTCGTTCCCTTCCTAGGCCTCGCCGTCGTCCACCGCCCTGGTGCTCTCGGCGCGGCCTGGTCAACGTGGTCAACGACCGACATGCATCTGAAGTGGACTGTACGTGGAGAGGCCGACGGCTGGGTCCACGGCCGCACGCAAGGAAATGCCTCCTTATTACGCGCAAAATAATGATTCCTCCACCTGACATCAGGGACCCATCAAAAGGGCATCCGTATTTCGCGAAAAAAACGTTACCGCCGCTGACAGCTCGGACCCACCAGCTATATCTTTGCACGCAAGGAAGTGCCTCCTTATTACACTCAAAAAATGAATACCCCCCTGCTAGCTGGGACCCACCTTGGTGGGAGGCTGACTTGTGGGCCTACTAAGTTGATGGGGACGGAGGGCTTTGTCAACTTAGTCAATATGCATGATTCTAGCTCCAGTGACCGTACGATGTCCATCCAACGGCCGTAGTGCTTCTTCAACCTCTGGTCTTCTTGCTCCAGCCGCCCAAACGGCCAGCGCCGGTCGTGCCTCGTGCTCTTGCCTCCCGTGGCTGGCTGCGATGCAGCGGAGGCCTCACCGCCCCCTACTACTCCCACCACTGGTCAGGCCATCCCTCTACTCACCCACACCCCCTGTTATTCTGCAGCGACGGCAGCCTCACACCGCATCAAACCAGTGAACCCTCGTACTCCTCTATGCGTGGGCATCCACTGCCGCGTCTTCCCCGGCTCCGCGTCGTCCCCTTCCTAGGCCTCGCCGTCGTCCACCGCCCTGGTGCTCTCGGCGCGGCGTGGTCAACATGGTCAAGGAACGGCTTCCATCGGACGTGGACTGTACGTGGAGAGGCTGACAGCTGGGTCCACGGCCGCAGCAAGGAAGTGCCTCCTTATTACGTGTAAAATAATTATTCCTCCACCTGACAGCGGGACCCACCGGACGGGCCACCGTATTTCGCGAAAAAAAACATTTCCCCCTAACTGCTGGGACCCACCAGCTACATCTGCGCATGTAAGGAAGTGCGTCTGGGCAAAAAAAACGATTCGCCCCCTGACTGCTGGGATCTACCAGCTACATCTTCGCAGGCAAGGAAGTGCCAGATAGTCGGGACCCACCTGGTCGAAGCGTACGTAGCGTTGTCATTCTGGTCGCAAACGTGTACATACATACTGGTCGATGTAGAGGCGCGCACACGTCGTAGTAGAGGCGCGCACGTGTCGTAGTAGAGGCGCGCACGTAGCATTTACACGTACGTACAGCGGCCAGGGTGCAAGAAAGAAAATACGGCCACGTATGTGTACATACGGGCAGGGTCTCGAACGCCTACTCGTGCATACGTACGGCTAGGGCTCGTGTACATGGCTGGGTCGGAACGGAGAAACAGCGTCGTCGTCGTTTTCATGGGAAGGCAATGGAATGCGTCGTGTTCATGGGGAGGCAACGGAATGCGTCGTGTTCATCGGGAGGGCTTGGACGGAACAGGCGATGGAAACGAGGCCTGGCGTACCGCAGAACGGAGGAAACGGCCTTGTGTTCGACCAACCACGTTCGAAACAGGATCCTGTTCATCAGGAGGGGTCTGGCGTACCGCAAAACAGAGGAAACAGACCTCCTACGGTCGAAACGGGGGTCCTGTTGATCGGGAGGGGTGTGGCGTACCGCAAAACGGAGGAAACGGACTTGTGTTGGAGCGCTACGGTCGAAACGGGGGTCCTGTTCATCGGGAGGGGTGTGGCGTACCGCAAAACGGGACTCCACGGGATACTGTTCATCTCCACCGTCGACCTCCTCCAGCCTCCACGGGCTCCTATTCATCCAGCCTCCACGGGCTCCTGTTCATCCATCCTCCACCGTGCGCTACTCCACCGGCTACTGTTCAACCACCCCTCCACCGTCTACTGTCATCCATCCCTGCACACCATGGGGTCCTGTTCAACCACCCCTCCACGGGCACCCCTCCACCGTCTACTGTTCATCCAGCCCTCCGCACCATGGGGTCCTATTCAACCACCCCTCCACCGTCTACTTTTCATCCAGCCCTCCACACCACGGGGTCCTGTTCAACCACCCCTCCACCGTCTACTGTTCATCCAGCCCTCCACACCACGGGGTCCTGTTAATCTACCCCTCCACGGGCACCCCTCCACCGTCTACTGTTCATCCAGCCCTCCACCACACCACGGGGTCCTGTTCATCCAAAGGCAACGCCACCGCTCACTGTTCATCCAACCCCCTCCCCCCCCCCACAACGCTCACTGTTCATCCCATCGATCGGCTTCAGTTAGCAGCAGTACCGAAGGAATCGCTCGATCGGGTTCAGTTAACAGCCATCGATCGATCGCTCGGGTTCAGTAACGCGTAGCCTGCAGTGCAATCGCTCGGGTTCAGTTAGAGCCCAACGCCTCGCTCGGGTTCAGTTAGAGACAATGCCTCGCACACACGCGCGTACGTGTACGAGAGAAACGCGCATCGCTCGGCCCCCGACCTGCCACCGTAACCAGGAACTCCCCAAAATTTTCCTCCCCCTCGCTTCTACCACAGTTTTTTCCGTGATGGATGGCCCAAAGAATGTCATGCAGCTGCGTCTCCGGCCCGCCCAGGACGAAAAGCCCATTTTCTGTCATGATATTTTGTCATAGAAGTAGGAGCCCACCACATCTATGATGATACCGGGTTTTTTCACAATTATCGTCATAGAAATGTCATATGTATGACAAAAAAAATTTGTTCAGCCCAAAATGTCATGGATGTGTCTTTTTTTCTAGTGTACGTACCCCCAAACGATCAGATACAGAGCCAAAACCCTAATTCCACCGCCGCAACTTTCTGTATCCACGAGATCCCATCTTGGGGCCTGTTCCGGAGCTCCACCGGAGGGGGCATCATTCACGGAGGGCTTCTACATCAACACCATAGCCTCTCCGATGAAGTGTGAGTAGTTTACCTCAGACCGACAGGTCCATAGTTAGTAGCTAGATGGCTTCTTCTCTCTTTTTGGATCTCAATACAATGTTCTCCCCCTCTCTTGTGGAGAACTATTCGTTGTAATATTCTTTTTGCGGTGTGTTTGTTGAGATCGATGAATTGTGGGTTTATGATCAAGTCCATCTATGAACAATATTTAAAATTCTCTGAATTATTTTATGTATGATTGGTTATCTTTGCAAGTCTCTTCGAATTATCAGTTTGGTTTGGCCTACTAGATTGATCTTTCTTGCAATGGGAGAAGTGCTTAGCTTTGGGTTCAATCTTGCGGTGTCCTTTCCCACTGACAGTAGGGCAGCAAGGCACATATTGTATTGTTGCCATCGAGGATAACAAGATGGGGTTTTCATCATATTGCATGAGTCTATCCCTCTACATCATGTCATCTTGCTTAAGGCGTTACTCTGTTTTAACTTAATACTCCAGATGCATGCTGGATAGCGGTCGATGAGTGGAGTAATAGTAGTAGATGCAGGCTCGAGTCGGTCTACTTGTCTCGGACGTGATGCCTATATACATGATCATACCTAGATATTCTCATAACTATGCTCAATTCTGTCAATTGCTCAACAGTAATTTCTTCACCCACCTAGAATACTTATGCTCTTGAGAGAAGCCACTAGTGAAACCTATGGCCCCCAGATCTATCTTTATCATATTAATCTCCTACTACTTAGTTATTTCCTTTGCTTTTTACTTTGCCTTTATTTTACTTTGCATCTTTATCACAAAAATACCAAAAATATTATCTTATCATATCTATCAGATCTCACTCTCATAAGTGGCCGTGTCGGGATTGACAACCCCTATTCGCGTTGGTTGCGAGGATTTATTTGTTTTGTGTAGGTACGAGGGACTCGCGCGTAGCCTCCTACTGGATTGATACCTTGGTTCTCAAAAACTGAGGGAAATACTTACGCTACTTTGCTGCATCATCCCTTCCTCTTCGGGGAAAACCAACGCAGTGCTCAAGAGGTAGCAAGAAGGATTTCTGGCGCCGTTGCCGGGGAGGTCTACGCAAAAGTCAATATACCAACTACCCATGACATACCCTTATCTCCCGCATTACATTATTTTCCATTTGCCTCTCGTTTTCCTCTCCCCCACTTCACCCTTACTGTTTTATTCGCCCTTTCTCTCTATCCTCCCTCTCTTTCTCTATTTTCCTCTTTTTGCCTGTTTCTTGTTGGCTCGTATGGTTGGAATAGTCATTTATTTATTACTAAACAGAGAACCTAAGATCTATGGATCCTCATCCGCTTGCTAATCTTTTTAAGAGATCCAGTTATGTTGAACCAATTGCTAGTGAGTTTTGTGCACTAGATTATCTTTATGAAGTTCTGCTTGAAATTCGTGAATCTGAAAATTGCGATGAAGTATTTTATGAAGTGATTCACGATAGATCTTTGAATAAAAAGCATGATTGCAATGATGTTATTATAAATTCTATTAATGTCAATTGTGCTAATAATATGCAAAACCCTAAGCTCGGGGATGCTAATTTTGCTATGTCCTCTACTTGTTGGAACGATCATGATTGGGGTGATACTTCTTTTGATCTTGAAAATTTATTTAAGCCCCATGATGAATATGAGATTGATTATAATGTTTGCAATAATATTGAAAGTGGGTTTGGAAGAATGTCAACTTTAGATCCCACATATTTGGAGAATTTTCAATCTTATGAAGTTTTTGATAAAAGTGTGTTTGGAAAGGTCATGACTTTAGTTAATGTTAATCCCACTATTTCGGACGAGTGTCAACTTTGCATGCATGTGGATCGTGTTGAAAATATTTTTTGTGATAGATATTTTGTTTAATTTGATTATGATCCTAGATATAATTATTATGAGAGAGGAAAATATGGTGGTAGAAATTTTCATGTTACTAAATTACCTCTCGTTATGTTGAGTTTGCTAGTGTTTCTTTCCGCTTTCTTGCATATGCTAGTTTTTGCTTTCCATGATAATTTGTTTGCCTATAATATGCCTATGCATAGCAAGTATGTTAGACTTAGATGTGTTTGTCACATGCTTTATGATGCTCCTTTTGTGCTTCAATTCTTGTCCTTCATGTGAGCATCATTAAAATTATCAATACCTAGCTATAAGGCTTTAAAGAAAAGCGCTTGTTGGGAGACAACCCAATATTTTTCATTGCTGCTATTTGATAAATAATTTATCTATACTCTGTTTTGGTTGTGTTTTTTGTGTTTAATTAGTGTTTGTGCCAAGTAGAACCGTTGGGAAGACTTGGGGAAAGTCTAGTTACACTTGCTGTAAAAAACAGAAACTTTAGCGCTCACGAGAACTGCTGCCATTTTTATTTGGAAAGTGATATTTAGTTAATTATTTTTGAAGATAATTAATAGATAAATTCCTCACCTCCAGCAATTTATTTTAGAATTTTTGGGGTTCCCGATCTTGTGCTAGCTACAGATTACTACAGACTGTTCTGTTTTTGACAGATTCTGTTTTTCGTGTGTTGTTTCCTTATTTTGATGAATCTATGGCTAGTAAAATAGTTTATAAACCATAGAGAAGTTGGAATACAGTAGGTATAACACCAATATAAATAAAGAATGAGTTCATTACAGTACCTTGAAGTGGTCTTTTATATTCTTTCGCTAACGGAGCTCACGAGATTTTCTACTTTAAGTTTTGTGTTGTGAAGTTTTCAAGTTTTGGGTAAAGATTTGATGGATTGTGGAACAAGGAGTGGCAATAGACTAAGCTTGGGGATGCCCATGGCACTCCCAAGATAATCTAAGGACACCTAAAGGCCAAAGCTTGGGGATGCCCCGGAAGGCATCCCCTCTTTCGTCTACTTCTATCGGTAACTTTACTTGGAGCTATATTTTTATTCACCACATGATATGTGTTTTGCTTGGAGCGTCTTGTATGATTTGAGTCTATATTTGTTAGTTTACCACAATCATCCTTGCTGTACACACCTTTTGAGAGAGCCATACATGATTTGAAATTTGTTAGAATGATCTATGTGCTTCGCTTATATCTTTTGAGTTATGTAGTTTTGCTCTAGTACTTCACTTATATATTTTAGAGCATGGTGGTGGATTTGTTTTATAGAAACTATTGATCTCTCATGCTTCACTTAGATTATTTTGAGAGTCTTAAATAGAATGGTAATTTGCTTAAAGTCCTAATATGCTTGGTATACAAATTAATAATAAAACTTTCTTATGAGTGTGTTGAATACTATGAGAAGTTTGATACTTGATAATTGTTTTGAGATATAAACATGGTGATATTAAAGTTGTGCTAGTTGGGTAGTTGTGAATTTGATAAATACTTGTGTTAAAGTTTGTGATTCCCGTAGGATGCATGTATGGTGAACCATTATGTGATGAAGTCAGAGCATGATTTATTTTTTGATTGTCTTCCTTATGAGTGGCGGTCGGGGATGAGCGATGGTCTTTTCCTACCAATCTATCCCCCTAGGAGCATGCGCGTAATACTTTGCTTTGATAACTTGTAGATTTTTGCAATAAGTATATGAGTTCTTTATGACTAATGTTGAGTCCATGGATTATACGCACTCTCACCCTTCCACCTTTGCTAGCCTCTCTAATACCGCACACCTTTCGCCGGTACCATACACCCACCATATACCTTCCTCAAAACAGCCACCATACCTAATTATTATGGCATTTCCATAGCCATTCCGAGATATATTGCCATGCAACTTTCCACCTTTCCGTTTATCATGACACACTCCATCATTGTCATATTGCTTAGCATGATCATGTAGTTGACATCGTATTTGTGGCAAAGCCACCATTCATAATTCTTTTATACGTGTCACTCATGCATCATTGCATATCCCGGTACACCGCCTGAGGCATCCATATAGATTCATACTTTGTTCTAGACATTGAGTTGTAATTGTTGAGTTGTAAGAAAAATAAAAGTGTGATGATCATCATTATTAGAGCATTGTCCCAGTGAGGAAAGGATGATGGAGACTATGATTCCCCCACAAGTCGGGATGAGACTCCAGACGAAGAATAAAAAAAGAGAAAGAAAAGAGGCCATAAAAAAAGAGAAAAGGCCCAAATAAAAAATGAGAGAAAAAGAGAGAAGGGACAATGTTACTATCCTTTTACCACACTTGTGTTTCAAAGTAGCACCATGATATTCATAGTAGAGAGTCTCTCATGTTATCACTTTCATATACTAGTGGGAATTTTTCATTATAGAACTTGGCTTGTATATTCCAATGATGGGCTTCCTCAAAATGCCCTAGGTCTTCATGAGCAAGCAAGTTGGATGCACACCCACTTAGTTTCTTTTTGAGCTTTCATATACTTATAACTCTAGTGCATCCGTTGCATGGCAATCCCTACTCACTCACATTGATATCTATTGATGGGCATCTCCATAGCACGTTGATACGCCTAGTTGATGTGAGATTATCTTCTCCTTTTTTGTCTTCTCCACAACCACCATTCTATTCCACCTATAGTGTTATGTCCATGGCTCACGCTCATGTATTGCGTGAAAATTGAAAAAGTTTTGAGAATGTCAAAAGTATGAAACAGTTGCTTGGCTTGTCATTGGGGTTGTGCATGATTTAAATATTTTGTGTGGTGAAGATGGAGCATAGCCAGACTATATGATTTTGTAGGGATAACTTTCTTTGGCCATGTTATTTTGAGAAGACATAATTGCTTTGTTAGTATGCTTAAAGTATTATTATTTTTATGTCAATATGAACTTTTGTCTTCAATCTTTCGGATCTTAATATTCATACCACAATTAAGAAGAATTGCATTAAAATTATGCCAAGTAGCACTCCGCATCAAAAATTCTGTTTTTATCATTTACCTACTCGAGGACGAGCAGGAATTACGCTTGGGGATGCTTGATACGTCTCCAACATATCTATAATTTTTGATTGCTCCATGCTATATTATCTACTGTTTTGGACATTATTGGGCTTTATTATCCACTTTTATATTATTTTTTGGGACTAACCTATTAACCGGAGGCCCAACCCAGAATTGCTGTTTTTTGCCTGTTTTAGGGTTTCGAAGAAAAGGAATATCAAACGGAGTCCAAACGGAATGAAACCTTTGGGAACGTGATTTTCTCAACAAACAAGTCCCGGGAGACTTGGACCCTACGTCAAGACACAAAAGGGGAGGCCACGAGGTAGGCGGCGCGCCGGAGCTCTTCATCAGCCCCGAGTAGTTATGAATTTGAGAAATGCTTGTGCTGAAGTTTGCAAGTCCCGTAGCATGCACGTATGGTAAACGTTATGTAACAAATTTGAAACATGAAGTGTTTTTTGATTGTCTTCCTTATGAGTGGCGGTCGGGGACGAGCGATGATCTTTTCCTACCAATCTATCCCCCTAGGAGCATGCGCGTAGTGCCGAGGTTTTTGATGACTTGTAGATTTTTGCAATAAGTATGTGAGTTCTTTATGACTAATGTTGAGTCAATGGATTATACGCACTCTCACCCTTCCATCATTGCTAGCCTCTTCGGTACCGTGCATTGCCCTTTCTCACATTGAGAGTTGGTGCAAACTTCGCCGGTGCATCCAAACCCCGTGATATGTGTGATGCCCCGAGACCGTTGCGCCAGGTGTCTTCCAGTTATTCGTTGTGGTTGCCTTGTCATTTGCTTGTGTGTTGCATCTTGCCATGTCATCATGTGCATTGCATCTTCATGTTTTCAAAACTTGCATCTGTCCGGGTTCCCCCAGTTCCTTCCGTTGTCCGTTCTGAGCCCAGACACACTTGCACGCTCCCGCGGCACGTCTGAAATATTATTTTGTAAGTGGCCGGAAATGTTCTCGGAATGGGTTGAAGTTGGCATGCGGTGTTGTTATGTTGTCAGTAGGCCGCCTGCCAAGTTTCATCGCATTCGGAGTCCGTTTGACGCCCCAACGGATAACTATAGCGACATTATAGTCGGTCAAATCGTCGGACGTTTTCGGTCTCCGGGTCTCTCTCTCTTCTCTTCTCTCAGCTCGTGCCCTTCTGCACAGCCCACAAGTTCCAACCGACCCCTCGCGTGCGTGTCCGAAACTTCCCCGAACCCGACCCTGTCAGTCGTCACCGTTGGATCCGGATCATCTCCAAACGTCTACAAAACATCTCCGTTTTGTTTATTGGGCTACCTAACCTATTCTTCTCGGACCGTCCGATTTTTATCGGAGGGACCAAATAGTCTAACACCTAATCCCCTACCTATATAACCAGACAAAACCCTAAAATCTAGGGATCCTGTCCCATCCAACCACTCATTCCCGAGCCGCGCCACCCACCTACCTTTCTTCCTCGGGATCCCCTCATTTGCCCCGATCCAATCCGCCAGCCCCTGCCTCCATCGATCCCTACGCCTGCCTATCTAGCACTCGATCTAGTTTCGGATCGAGGCAATTACCCCGCCTGACCAATCCCTCATCCCCGATCCCCCCTCACATGGCGGCCTCGCACCGGAGCTCTTCATCAGCCCCGAATCACCGGAGTCAAGTCGCCGGCCGCCCGAGCTTCGTGCGCCTCTGCCTTGAGGGCCTCCTCATCCCCAACCAGCGTCACCTCCGGCCTCCAGTCGCCTTCAACCACCTGCTTCGCGCATCCCTGCGCCCGCGAGCGTCCGAGGCCGCAACCTCCTCCTCGTCCATGACAACCTCTCCTTGCCTGACCTACTGGACCCCGTCGCCTCTGCGACAGAGCTCGCCGGAGAAAGCACCACCAGGCATCCCCACACCCTACCTCTCTTCTCTCTGACCTCTTCTTTCTCTTCCCCTTACATCTCTCTCTGTGACTTGCCGTAGCAGGGAGCCGCCACTGCTTGGAGCTTCCTCAACCTCACCGTCGGTTAGATCGGCTCCACCCCGCCGGATCCACGCCCGCTGTCCTCCATCGCAAGTCCTAGGCCGCCGCTGCTCTGCTTTTTCCCTGCCTTGCTCAGATAGGCTGTCGGGTAGACGAACGCGCCCTGTTTTTCCCTACCTTGCTCGATCTCCTGGAGGAGAGGACAAGCACTGTTTCCGTTGACCGCGCCTCCACGCCCAGCTCGCTCCTTCGCGGCCTGCCCAGCTCCTCTTCGCCAGATCCAGTGGGCCTTGGCCCATGGTGGGTTGCCATGCACCCCTTCTTTTTTTCTTCCTGTTGGGCTAGCCTCGCTATTTCGGTCCGTGATGATTCCCCGTCGGCCCAATGCGCCTCCTCTCTGGCCCAGCTTCAGTTTCGGCCTGCTAGGCCCGATGTGAGCAGACCCCTCCAGATCCCCTATTCCTGTTGGGCCAGCAAGTTTCAGCCCAGTAGATGTTTTTTTAGGTTCTTTGAATTTGCTAATTAACCAGGGATTTACAGTTTTGCAGATTAACCCTTGCACTTCATGCATATAAAAACTCATCAACCGTGCATCATATTAAAATGTTTTATATATGAAAAATGCTTACTTTTTCATCTAGTTTCATAATGTGCAACTTTCAACCATGTTTAAAATGTTTAAACTGCTGCTTGCATTAAATTGCTTAAATTCCATGCTAAAATGATTAAATTCATAACTTAATAACCGTAGCTCCAAACTTAATAAAATTTATATGTATTTGGGGTAGAAAAATGCCTAGTTTGACATGGTGTCATTACTTTGCATGTTTAATAACTCTAAAATTGTGTTTAGGGCAGAACAGTACCAAATCTATAATATGCTCATGAGGATTTTTCCGGACTTCTTGCTTGTTGTTCCGACCTCATTTAAACTTGCCTAGATAGGTAGTTTTCATTTGCTCCACCTCTTGCCATGTTAATCAACATTTAATATTGTTGGGTACATAAACGAGATCGAACTAAATAACCGGAATGTGGTGTTTCATCAATATGCAACTCGTTGCATATTGAGCTCCACTTAATTTGTAGAATTGCTTGTGCACTTTGCCATATTGCCATGCCTCATTAAACCGGACATGCATCATACTTGGTTGTGCATCATGTCATGCTTATGTGGTGGTTGTTTACTATGTTGTTTGCTTCATTCCGGTGTTGCTTCTTCGGGTTAGTTCCGATAACGTCGCGTTTGTGAGGATTCATTCGACTACGTCCGCTTGTCTTCTTCATGGACTCGTTCTTCTTCCTTGCGGGATCTCGGGCAAGATGACCATACCCTCGAAATCACTTCTATCTTTGCTTGCTAGTTTCTCGCTCTTTTTCTATGCCGCGATACCTACCACTTGCTTTATCATGCCTCCCATATTGCCTTGTCAAGCCGCTAACCCACCTTTCCTAGCAAACTATTGTTTGGCTATGTTACCGCTTTGCTCAGCCCCTCTTATAGCGTTGCTAGTTGCAGGTGAAGATGAAGTTTTTTCCATGTTGGAACATCGATTTTGTTGGGATATCACTATATATACATTGCTTAATTAATGCACCTATATACTTGGTAAAGGGTGGAAGGCTCGGCCTTATGCCCGGTGTTTTGTTACACTCTTTCTGCCCTAGTTTCCGTCATACCAGTGTTATGTTCCTTGATTTTGCATTCCTTACGCGGTTGGGTATTATGGGAACCCCTTGACAGTTCGCTTTGAATAAAACTCCTCCAGCAAGGCCCAACCTTAGTTTTACATTTGCCACCTAGCCTTTTTTCCCTTGGGTTTCGCGGACTCAAGGGTCATCTTTATTTTAACCCCCCCCCCCCGGGGCCAGTGCTTCTCTAAGTGTTGGTCCAAACTGGGCGATGTCCGGCGCCCCCTGGGCAACCAGGGTCTATGCCAACCCGACGTCTTGCTCATCCGGTGTGCCCTGAGAACGAGATATGTGCAGCTCCTATCGGGATTTGTTGGCACATTCGGGTGGCTTTGCTGGTCTTGTTTTACCATTGTCAAAATGTCTTGTAACCGGGATTCCGAGTCTGATCGGGTCTTCCTGGGAGAAGGAATATCCTTCGTTGACCGTGAGAGCTTGTGATGGGCTAAGTTGGGACACCCCTGCAGGGTTTTGAACTTTCGAAAGCCGTGCCCGCGGTTATGGGCAGATGGGAATTTGTTAATATCCGGTTGTAGAGAACTTGACACTTAACTTAATTAAAATGCATCAACCGTGTGTGTAGCCGTGATGGTCTCTTTCCGGCGGAGTCCGGGAAGTGAACACGGTTCTTGTGTTATGCTTGAACGTAAGTAGTCTCAGGATCACTTCTTGATCACTTCTAGTTCACGACCGTGCTTTTCTTCTCTTCTCACTCTTATTTGCGTATGTTAGCCACCATATATGCTAGTGCTTGTTGAAGCTCCACCTCACTACCTTTTCCTACCCATAAGCTTAAATAGTCTTGATCTCGCGGGTGTGAGATTGTTGAGTCCTCGTGACTCACAGATACTTCCAAAACCAGTTGCAGGTGCCGATGATACCAGTGCAGATGACGCAACTGAGCTCAAGTGGGAGCTCGATGAAGATTGTGTTCGTTGTGTTGTTTTCGTTTCCAGTTGATCAGTAGCGGAGCCCAGTCGGGGCGATCGGGGATCTAGCATTAGGGGTTGTCTTTCTTTATTTGGTTCCGTAGTCAGACCTTGATTGTATTCTGGTTGATGTAATGCTATATTTACGTATTGTGTGAAGTGGCGATTGTAAGCCAACTCTTTATCCCTCTCTTATTCAGTACATGGGATGTGTAAAGATTACCCCTCTTGCGACATGCCTACTATGCGGTTATGCCTCTAAGTCGTGCTCCGACACGTGGGAGATATAGCCGCATCGTGGGTGTGACAATATGATACGCTCTTTCACACATAAACCTCCTTATATCTTCCTCAAAACAGCCACCATACCTACCTATTATGGCATTTCCATAGCCATTCCGAGATATATTGCCACGCAACTTTCCACCATTCCGTTCATCATGACACATTCATCATTGTCATATTGATTACCATGACCATGTAGTTGACATAGTATTTGTGGCAAAGCCACCGTTCATAATTCTTTCATACATGTCACTCTTGGTTCATTGCATATCCCGGTACACCGCCGGAGGCATTCATATAGAGTCATATCTTGTTCTAAGTATCGAGCTGTAATCATTGAGTTGTAAATAAATAGAAGTGTGATGATCATCATTCATAGAGCATTGTCCCAAATAAAAAAAGGGGGAAGGCCAAATAAAAAAAGGCTAATATATATATATATATAAAGAAGGGACAATGCTACTATCCTTTTTCCACGCTTGTGCTTCAAAGTAGCACCATAATCTTCATGATAGAGAGTCTTTTGTCTTATCACTTTTATATACTAGTGGGAATTTTTCATTATAGAACTTGGCTTGTATATTCCAACAATGGGCCTCCTCAAGTGCCCTAGGTCTTCGTGAGCAAGCAAGTTGGATGCACACCCACTTAGTTTCTTTTGTTGAGCGTTCATACATTTATAGCTCTAGTGCATCCGTTGCATGGCAATCCCTACTCCTTGCATTAACATCAATCGATGGGCATCTCCATAGCCCGTTGATTAGCCTCGTTGATGTGAGACTATCTCTTTTTTTGTCTTCTCCACATAACCCCCCATCATCATATTCTATTCCACCCATAGTGCTATATCCATGGCTCGCGCTCATGTATTGCGTGAAAGTTTATAATTTGAGATTACTAAAGTATGAAACAATTGCTTGGCTTGTCATCGGGGTTGTGCATGATGAGAGCATTCTTGTGTGACGAAAATGGAGCATGACTAAACTATATGATTTTGTAGGGATGAACTTTCTTTGGCCATGTTATTTTGAGAAGACATAATTGCTTTGTTAGTATGCTTGAAGTATTATTATTTTTATGTCAATATGAACTTTTGTCTTGAATCTTTCAGATCTGAATATTCATACCACAATTAAGACGAAATACATTAAAATTATGCCAAGTAGCACTCCGCATCAAAAATTATGTTTTTATCATTTACCTAGTCGAGGACGAGCAAGACTTAAGCTTGGGGATGCTTGATATGTCTCCAATGTATCTATAATTTTTGATTGCTCCATGCTATATTATCTACTGTTTTGGACATTATTGGGCTTTATTATCCACTTTTATATTATTTTTGGGAGTAACCTATTAACCGGAGGCCCAACCCAGAATTGTTGTTTTTTTGCCTATTTTAGGGTTTCGAAGAAAAGGAATATCAAACGGAGTCCAAACGGAATGGAACCTTCGGGAACGTGATTTTCTCAACGAACAAGACCCGGGAGACTTGGACCCTACGTCAAGACACAAAAGAGGAGGCCACGAGGTAGGGGGGCATGCCTACCCCCCCCAGGCGCGCCCTCCACCCTCGTGGGCCCCCCCCAGGCGCGCCCTCCACCCTCGTGGGCCCCCCCCCCCCAGGCGCGCCCTCCACCCTCGTGGGCCCCCTGTTGCTCCACTGACGTACTCCTTCCTCCTATATATACCTACGTACCCCCAAACGATCATATACGGAGCCAAAACCCTAATTCCACCGACGTAACTTTCTGTATCCACGAGATCCCATCCTGGGGCCTGTTCCGGAGCTCCGCCGGAGGGGGCATCGACCACGGAGGGCTTCTACATCATCACCATAGCCCCTCCGATGAAGTGTGAGTAGTTCACCTCAGACCTATGGGTCCATAGTTATTAGCTAGATGGCTTCTTCTCTCTTTTTGGATCTCAATACAATGTTCTCCCCCTCTCTTGTGGAGATCTATTCGATGTAATCTTCTTTTTGCGGTGTGTTTGTTGAGATTGATGAATTGTGGGTTTATGATCAAGTCTATCTATGAACAATATTTGAATCTTCTCTGAATTCTTTTATGTATGATTGGTTATCTTTGCAAGTCTCTTTGAATTATCAGTTTGGTTTGGCCTACTAGATTGATCTTTCTTGCAATGGGAGAAGTGCTTAGCTTTGGGTTCAATCTTGCGGTGTCCTTTCCCAGTGACAGTAGGGGCAGCAAGGCACGTATTGTATTATTGCTATCGAGGATAACAAGATGGGGTTTTCATCATATTGCATGAGTTTATCCCTCTACATCATGTCATCTTGCTTAAGGTGTTACTCTGTTTTTATTAACTTAATACTCTAGATGCATGCTGGATAGCAGTCGATGAGTGGAGTAATAGTAGTAGATGCAGTCAGGAGTCGGTCTACTTGTCTCGGACGTGATGCCTATATACATGATCATACCTAGATATTCTCATAACTATGCTCAATTATGTCAATTGCTCAACAATAATTCGTTCACCCACCGTAGAATACCTATGCTCTTGAGAAAAGCCACTAGTGAAACCTATGGCCCCCGGGTCTATCTTCACCATATTAATCTTCCAATACTTAGTTATTTCCTTTGCTTTTATTTGACTTTGCATCTCTATCATAAAAATACAAAAAATATTATCTTATCATATCTATCAGATCTCACTCTCGTAAGTGGCCGTGTAGGGATTGACAACCCCTTATCGCGTTGGTTGCGAGGATTTATTTGTTTTGTGCAGGTACGAGGGACTCGCGCGTAGCCTCCTACTGGATTGATACCTTGGTTCTAAAAAACTGAGGGAAATACTTACGCTACTTTGCTGCATCATCCCTTCCTCTTCGGGGAAAACCAACGTAGTGCTCAAGAGGTAGCAAGGACCAAGGCCACTATAAATAGGACTTAGCCACCACCATAGCAGGGGATGGAGGGAGACCACCTTCACATTCACCAGCTCATCAAGCTCAAGAACACCTCACCTCCTAAGGCTGTTCATCCACTCTACTAGTTAATCCTCAGCCCCTCGAGGCAATCCACCGCAAAACTGGAGTAGGCTATGATACGTCTCCAACGTATCTATATATTTTGATTGTTCCATGCTATATTATATTCTGTTTAGGACATTATTGGACTTTATTATACACTTTTATATTATTTTTGGGACTAACCTATTAACCGGAGGCCCAGCCCAGAATTGTTGTTTTTTGCCTATTTTAGGGTTTCGCAGAAAAAGAATATCAAACGGAGTCCAAACGGAATGAAACCTTCGGGAACGTGATTTTCGGAACGAACATGATCCAGAGGACTTGGTCCCTATGTCAAGCAATCAACAAGGAGGGCACGAGGTAGGGGCGCGCCTACCCCCCCCCCCCAGGTGCGCCCTCCACCCTCGTGGGCCCCCTGTTGCTCCACCGACGTACTCCTTCCTCCTATATATACCTACGTACCCCCAAACTACCAGATACGGAGCCAAAACCCTAATTCCACCGCCGTAACTTTCTGTATCCACGAGATCCCATCTTGGGGCCTGTTCCGGAGCTCCGCCGGAGGGGGCATGAATCACGGAGGGCTTCTACATCAACACCATAGCCCCTCCGATGAAGTGTGAGTAGTTTACCTCAGACCTACGGGTCCATAGTTATTAGATAGATGGCTTCTTCTCTCTTTTTGGATCTCAATACAAAGTTCTCCCCTCTCTTGTGGAGATCTATTCGATGTAATCTTCTTTCGCGGTGTGTTTGTTGAGACCGATGAATTGTGGGTTTATGATCAAGTTTATCTATGAACAATATTTGAATCTTCTCTGAATTCTTTTATGTATGATTGGGTATCTTTGCAAGTCTCTTCGAATTATCAGTTTGGTTTGGCCTACTAGATTGATCTTTCTTGCAATGGGAGAAGTGCTTAGCTTTGGGTTCAATCTTGCGGTGTCCTTTCCTAGTGACAGTAGGGGCAGCAAGGCACGTATTGTATTGTTGCCATCGAGGATAACAAGATGGGGTTTATTTCATATTGCATGAGTTTATCCCTCTACATCATGTCATCTTGCTTAAAGCGTTACTCCTTTCTTATGAACTTAACACTCTAGATGCATGCAGGATAGTGGTCGATGTGTGGAGTAATAGTAGTAGATGCAGGCAGGAGTCGGTCTACTTGTCTCAGACGTGATGCCTATATACATGATCATACCTAGATATTCTCATAACTATGCTCAATTTTGTCAATTGCTCAACAGTAATTTGTTTGGCCACCGTGAATACTTATGCTCTTGAGAGAAGCCACTAGTGAAACCTATGGCCCCCGGGTTTATCCTCCATCATATTAATCTTCCAATACTTATTTATTTCCTTTTCCTTTTATTTTACTTTCCATCTTTATCATAAAAATACCAAAAAATATTATCTTATCATATCTATCAGATCTCACTCTCGTAAGTGACCATGTAGGGATTGACAACCCCTTATCGCGTTGGTTGCGAGGATTTATTTGTTTGTGTAGGTGCGAGGGACTCGTGCGTGGCCTCCTACTGCATTGATACCTTGGTTCTCAAAACTGAGGGAAATACTTACGCTACTTTGTTGTTGGAAATATGCCCTAGAGGCAATAATAAATTGGTTATTATTATATTTCCTTGTTCATGATAATTGTCTATTGTTCATGCTATCATTGTGTTATCCGGAAATCGTAATACATGTGTGAATACATAGACCACAACATGTCCCTAGTGAGCCTCTAGTTGACTAGCTCGTTGATCAATAGATGGTTACGGTTTCCTGACCATGGACATTGGATGTCATTGATAACGGGATCACATCATTAGGAGAATGATGTGATGGACAAGACCCAATCCTAAGCATAGCACAAGATCGTGTAGTTCTTCTGCTAGAGCTTTTCTAAGTGTCAAGTATCATTTCCTTAGACCATGAGATTGTGCAACTCCCGGATACCGTAGGAGTGCTTTGGGTGTACCAAACGTCACAACGTAACTGGGTGGCTATAAAGGTACACTACAGGTATCTCTGAAAGTGTCTGTTGGCTTGGCATGAATCGAGACTGGGATTTGTCACTCCGTATGACGGAGAGGTATCTCTGGGCCCACTCGGTATTGCATCATCATAATGAGCTCAGTGTGACTAAGTAGTTGGTCACGGGATCATGCATTACGGAACGAGTAAAGTGACTTGCCGGTAACGAGATTGAACGAGGTATTGGGATACCGACGATCGAATCTCGGGCAAGTAACGTACCGATTGACAAAGGGAATTGTATACGGGATTGCTTGAATCCTCGACATTGTGGTTCATACGATGAGATCATCATGGAACATGTGGGAGCCAACATGGGTATCCAGATCCTGCTGTTGGTTATTGGCCGGAGAGTTGTCTCGGTCATGTCTGCATGGTTCCCGAACCCGTAGGGTCTACACACTTAAGGTTCGATGACGCTAGGGTTATTAGGAAGACTTGTATGTGATTATCGAATATTGTTTGGAGTCCCGGATGAGATCCTGGACGTCACGAGGAGTTCCGGAATGGTCCGGAGATGAAGATTTATATGTAGGAAGTTGTCATACGGTCACCGGAAAGGTCCGGGGGCATATCAGTATTGTACTGGGGCCACCGGAGGGGTTCCGGGGTCCACCGGAAGGGGCCACCTCTCTCGGAGGGCCTAATGGGCCGTAGAGGAAAGGGAACCAGCCCTGCATGGGCTGGGCGCGTCCCCCCTTGGGCCCATGCGCCTAGGGTTGGGGGGAACCCTAAGGGGGGCGCCCCCTTGCTTGGGGGGCAAGCCCCCTCCCCTTGGCCGCCGTCCCCCTCTAGATCTCATCTAGAGGGGGCCGGCCCCCTTCCTCCTTCCCCTATAAATAGAGGGGCAAGGGGAGGGCTGCACACCACATCCAAGGCACAGCCCCTCCCCTCCCCAACACCTCTCCTCCTCCGCAAGAGCTTGGCGAAGCCCTACCGGAGTACTACTGCTCCACCACCACCACGCCGTCGTGCTGCTGTTGGAGCCCTCTTCCTCGAACTCTCCCTCCTCCTTGGTGGATCAAGGCGCGGGAGACGTCCTCGCTCCGTACGTGTGTTGAACGCGAAGGTGCCGTCCGTTCAGCGCTAGGATCATCGGTGATTTGGATCACGACGAGTACGACTCCATCATCCCCGTTCTCTTGAACGCTTCCGCTCGCGATCTACAAGGGTATGTAGATGCACTCCTCTTCCCCTCGTTGCTAGATGACTCCATAGATTGATCTTGGTGATGCATAGAAAACTTTAAATTTCTGCTACGATCCCCAACAGTGGCATCATGAGCTAGGTCTATGCGTAGTTTCTATGCACGAGTAGAACACAAGTTTTTGTGGGCGTCGATTTTGTCAATTTACTTGTCGTTACTAGTCTTATCTTGATTCGGCGGCATCGTGGGATGAAGCGGCCCGGACCAACCTTACACGTACGCTTACGTGAGACTGGTTCCACCAACTGACATGCACTGGTTGCATAAGGTGGCTAGCGGGTCTCTGTCTCTTCCACTTTAGTCGGATCGGATTCGATGAAAAGGGTCCTTATGAAGGGTAAATAGAAATTGGCATATCACGTTGTGGTTTGGGCGTAGGTAAGAAACGTTCTTGCTAGAAACCTATAGCAGCCACGTAAAAACTTGCAACAACATTTAGAGGACGTCTAACTTGTTTTTGCACCATATGTCGTGTGATGTGATATGGCCAAAAGGATGTGATGAATGATATATGTGATGTGTGAGATTGATCATGTTCTTGTAATAGGAATCACGACTTGCATGTCGATGAGTATGACAACCTGCAGGAGCCATAGGAGTTGTCTAGATTTATTTATGACCTGCGTGTCAACTTATACGTCATGTAATTACTTTTCTTTATCGCTAACCGTTAGCCATAGTAGTAGAAGTAATAGTTGACAAGACAACTTCATGAAGTCATGATGATGGAGATCATGGTGTCATGCCGGTGACGACGATGATCATGGCGCCCCGAAGATGGAGATCAAAAAGGAGCAAAATGATATTGGCCATATCATGTCACTATTTGATTGCATGTGATGTTTATCATGTTTTACATCTTATTTGCTTAGAACGACGGTAGCATAAATAAGATGATCCCTCACAATAATTTCAAGAAAGTGCTCCCCCTAATTGTGCACCGTTGCTACGGTCCGTTGTTCCGAAGCACCACGTGATGATCGGGTGTGATAGGTTCTAACGTTCGCATACAACGGGTGTAAGCCAGATTTACACACGCAGAACATTTAGGTTGACTTGACGAGCCTAGCATGTACAGACATGGCCTCGGAACACGGAAGACCGAAAGGTCGAACATGAGTCGTATAGAAGATACGATCAACATGAAGATGTTCACCCATGATGACTAGTCTGTCTCACATGATCATCGGACATGGCCTAGTTGAATCGGATCATGTATCACTTAGATGACTAGAGGGATGTCTATCTGAGTGGGAGTTCATTAAATAATTTGATTAGATGAACTTAATTATCATGAACTTAGTCTAAAATCTTTACAATATGTCTTGTAGATCAAATGGCCCACGCTAATGTTGTCCTCAACTTCAACGCGTTCCTAGAGAAAACCAAGCTGAAAGACGATGGTAGCAACTATACGAACTGGGTCCGGAACTTGAGGATCATCCTCATAGCTGCCAAGAAAGCATATGTCCTTGAAGCACCGCTAGGTGAAGTACCACCTCCAGCAAACCAAGACGTTATGAATGCTTGGCAGTCCCGTGCTGATGATTACTCCCTGGTTCAGTGCGGCATGCTTTACAGCTTAGAACCGGGGCTCCAGAAGCGTTTTGAGCAACACGGAGCATATGAGATGTTCTAAGAGCTGAAAATGGTTTTCCAAGCTCATGCCCGGGTCGAGAGATATGAAGTCTCCGACAAGTTCTACAATTGTAAGATGGAGGAGAATAGTTCCGTCAGTGAGCACATACTCAAAATGTCTGGGTTGCACAACCGCTTGTCTCAGCTGGGAGTTAATCTCCCGGATGATGCGGTCATTGACAGAATCCTTCAATCGCTCCCACCTAGCTACAAGAGCTTTGTGATGAACTTCAATATGCAGGGGATGGAAAAGACCATTCCTGAGGTATATTCAATGCCGAAATCAGCGGAGGTGGAAATCAAAAAGGAACATCAAGTGTTGATGGTGAATAAAACCACTAAGTTCAAGAAAGGCAAGGGTAAAAAGAACTTCAAGAAGGATGACAAGGGAGTTGCCGCGCCCGGTAAGAAAGCTGCCGGGAAGAAGCCAAAGAATGGACCCAAGCCCGAGACTGAGTGTTTTTATTGCAAGGGAAGTGGTCACAGGAAGCGGAACTGCCCCAAGTACTTAGCGGACAAGAAGGCCGGCAACACCAAAGGTATATGTGATATACATGTTACTGATGTGTACCTTACCAGTACTCGTAGTAGCTCCTGGGTATTTGATACCGGTGCAGTTGCTCATATTTGTAACTCAAAACAGGAGCTGCGGAATAAGCGAAGACTGGCGAAGGACGAGGTGACGATGCGCGTCGGGAATGGTTCCAAGGTCGATGCGATCGCCGTCGGCACGCTACCTCTACATTTACTTATGGGATTAGTTTTAAACCTCAATAATTGTTATTTAGTGCCACCTTTGAGCATGAACACTGTATCAGGATCTCGTTTAATACGAGATGGCTACTCATTTAAATCCGAGAATAATGGTTGTTGTATTTATATGAGAGATATGTTTTATGGTCATGCCCCGCTGGTCAATGGTTTATTCTTATTTAATCTAGAACGTGATGTTACACATATTCATAGTGTGAATACCAAAAGATGTAAGGTTGATAATAGTCCCACATACTTGTGGCACTGCCGCCTTGGTCACATTGGTGTCAAACGCATGAAGAAACTCCATGCAGATGGACTTTTTGAGTCTCTTGATTATGAATCATTTGACACGTGTGAACCATGCCTCATGGGCAAAATGACCAAGACTCCGTTCTCCAGAACAATGGAGCGAGCAACCAACTTATTGGAAATCATACATACTGATGTGTGCAGTCCAATGAGTGTTGAGGCTCGCGGTGGCTATCGTTATGTTCTCACCCTCACTGATGACTTGAGTAGATATGGGTATGTCTACTTAATGAAACACAAGTCTGAGACTTTTGAAAAGTTCAAGGAATTTCAGAGTGAGATTGAGAATCAACGTGACAGGAAAATCAAGTTCTTACGATCAGATCATGGGGGAGAATATTTGAGTCACGAATTTGGCACGCACTTAAGGAAATATGGAATAGTTTCACAATTCATGCCGCCTGGAACACCTCAGCGTAATGGTGTGTCCGAACGTCGTAATCGCACTCTATTGGATATGGTGCGATCTATGATGTCTCTTACCGATCTACCGCTGTCATTTTGGGGCTATGCTTTAGAGACTGCCGCATTCACTTTAAATAGGGCTCCGTCGAAATCCGTTGACACGACACCGTATGAATTATGGTTTGGGAAGAAACCTAAGTTGTCGTTTCTAAAAGTTTGGGGATGCGATGCTTACGTGAAGAAACTTCAACCAGAAAAGCTCGAACCCAAATCGGAAAAATGCATCTTCATAGGATACCCTAAAGAAACTATTGGGTATACCTTCTACCTCAGATCCGAAGGCAAGATCTTTGTTGCCAAGAATGGATCCTTTCTAGAGAAAGAGTTTCTCTCGAAAGAAGTAAGTGGGAGGAAAGTAGAACTTGATGAAGTATTGCCTCTTGAACCGGAGAGTGGCGCAGCTCAGGAAAATGTTCCTGAGGTGCCTGCACCGACTAGAGAGGAAGTTAATGATGATGATCATGAAACTTCAGATCAAGTTGCTATTGAACTTCATAGGTCCACAAGGACACGTTCCGCACCAGAGTGGTACGGCAACCCTGTCCTGGAAATCATGTTGTTGGACAATGCTGAACCTTCGAACTATGAAGAAGCGATGGCGGGCCCAGATTCCGACAAATGGCTGGAAGCCATGAAATCCGAGATAGGATCCATGTATGAAAATGAAGTATGGACTTTGACTGACTTGCCCGATGATCGGCGAGCCATAGAAAATAAATGGATCTTTAAGAAGAAGACATACGCAGATGGTAATGTGACCATCTATAAGGCTCGGCTTGTCGCTAAGGGTTATCGACAAGTTCAAGGGTTGACTACGATGAGACTTTCTCACCCGTAGCAAAGCTGAAGTCCGTCCGAATCATGTTAGCAACTGCCGCATTCTATGATTATGAGATATGGCAAATGGACGTCAAAACGACATTCCTTAATGGTTTACTTAAGGAAGAATTGTATATGATGCAGCCGGAAGGTTTTGTCGATCCTAAGAATGCTGACAAGGTGTGCAAGCTCCAACGCTCAATCTATGGGCTGGTGCAAGCATCTTGGAGTTGGAACATTCGATTTGATGAGATGATCAAAGCGTTTGGGTTTACGCAGACTTATGGAGAAGCCTGTGTTTACAAGAAAGTGAGTGGGAGCTTTGTAGCATTTGTCATATTATATGTGGATGACATACTATTGATGGGAAATGATATAGAATTCTTGGAAAGCATAAAGGCCTACTTGAACAAGTGTTTTTCAATGAAGGATCTTGGAGAAGCAGCTTATATATTAGGCATCAAGATCTATAGAGATAGATCGAGACGCCTCATTGGTCTTTCACAGAGTACGTACCTTGACAAGATATTGAAGAAGTTCAATATGGATCAATCCAAGAAGGGGTTCTTGCCTGTGTTGCAAGGTACGAGATTGAGCACGGCTCAATGCCCGTCCACGGTAGAAGATCGAGAAAAGATGAGTGTCGTCCCCTATGCCTCGGCCATAGGGTCTATTATGTACGCCATGCTGTGTACCAGACCTGATGTAAACCTTGCCGTAAGTTTGGTAGGAAGGTACCAAAGTAATCCCGGCATGGAACACTGGACATTGGTCAAGAATATCCTAAAGTACCTGAAAAGGACTAAGGATATGTTTCTCATTTATGGAGGTGACGAAGAGCTCGTCGTAAAGGGTTATGAAGAGCTCGTCGTAAAGGGTTACGTCGATGCTAGCTTCGACACAGATCTGGATGACTCCAAATCACAAACCGGATACGTGTATATTTTGAATGGTGGGGTAGTCAGCTGGTGCAGTTGCAAGCAAAGCGTCGTGGCAGGATCTACATGTGAAGCGGAGTACATGGCAGCCTCGGAGGCAGCACAAGAAGCAATCTGGGTGAAGGAGTTCATTACCGACCTAGGAGTTATTCCCAATGCATGCGGACCGATGACTCTCTTCTGTGACAACACTGGAGCTATTACCCTTGCCAAGGAGCCCAGGTTTCACAGGAAGACCAGGCATATCAAGCGTCGCTTCAACTCCATTTATGAAAATGTTCAAAATGGAGACATAGATATTTGTAAAGTGCATACGGACCTGAATGTCGCAGATCCGTTGACTAAACCTCTTCCTCGAGCAAAACATGATCAACACCAGAACTCTATGGGTGTTCGATTCATCACAATGTAACTAGATTATTGACTCTAGTGCAAGTGGGAGACTGTTGGAAATATGCCCTAGAGGCAATAATAAAATGGTTATTATTATATTTCCTTGTTCATGATAATTGTCTATTGTTCATGCGATAATTGTGTTATCCAGAAATCGTAATACATGTGTGAATACATAGACCACAACATGTCCCTAGTGAACCTCTAGTTGACTAGCTAGTTGATCAATAGATGGTTACGGTTTCCTGACCATGGACATTGGATGTCATTGATAACGGGGTCACATCATTAGGAGAATGATGTGATGGACAAGACCCAATCCTAAGCATAGCACAAGATTGTGTAGTTCGTCTGCTAGAGCTTTTCTAAGTGTCAAGTATCATTTCCTTAGACCATGAGATTGTGCAACTCTCGGATACTGTAGGAGTGCTTTGGGTGTACCAAACGTCACAACGTAACTGGGTGGCTATAAAGGTACACTACAGGTATCTCCGAAAGTGTCTGTTGGCTTGGCATGAATCGAGACTGGGATTTGTCACTCCGTATGACGGAGAGGTATCTCTGGGCCCACTCGGTAATGCATCATCATAATGAGCTCAGTGTGACTAAGTAGTTGGTCACGGGATCATGCATTACGGAATGAGTAAAGTGACTTGCCGGTAACAAGATTGAACGAGGTATTGGGATACCGACGATCGAATCTCGGGCAAGTAACATACCGATTGACAAAGGGAATTGTATACGGGATTGCTTGAATCCTTGACATTGTGGTTCATCCGATGAGATCATCATGGAACATGTGGGAGCCAACATGGGTATCTAGATCCTGATGTTGGTTATTGGCCAGAGAGTTGTCTCGGTCATGTCTGCATGGTTCTCGAACCCGTAGGGTCTACACACTTAAGGTTCGATGACGCTAGGGTTATTAGGAAGACTTGTATGTGATTACCGAATATTGTTCGGAGTCCAAGGATGAGATCCCGGACATCACGAGGAGTTCCAGAATGGTCCGGAGGTGAAGATTTATATGTAGGAAGTTGTCATACGGTCACCGAAAAGGTTCGGGGGCATATCGGTATTGTACCGGGGCCACCGGAGGGGTTCCGGGGTCCACCGGAAGGGGCCACCTCTCTCGGAGGGCCTAATGGGCCGTAGAGGAAAGGGAACCAGCCCTGCATGGGCTGGGCGCATCCCCCCTTGGGCCCATGCGCCTAGGGTTGGGGGGGAAACCCTAAGGGGGGCGCCCCCCTTGCTTGGGGGGCAAGCCCCCTCCCCTTGGCCGCCGCCCCCCCCCCTCTAGATCTCATCTAGAGGGGGCTGGCCCCCTTCCTCCTTCCCCTATAAATAGAGGGGCAAGGGGAGGGCTGCACACCACATCCAAGGCGCAGCCCCTCCCCTCCCCAACACCTCTCCTCCTCCGCAAGAGCTTGGCGAAGCCCTGCCGGAGTACTGCTGCTCCACCACCACCATGTGCTGCTGTTGGAGCCCTCTTCCTCAACCTCTCACTCCTCCTTGCTGGATCAATGCGCGGGAGACGTCCTCGCTATGTACGTGTGTTGAACGCGGAGGTGCCGTCTATTCGGTGCTAGGATCATCGATGATTTGGATCACGACGAGTACGACTCCATCATCCCCGTTCTCTTGAACGCTTCCGCTCGCGATCTACAAGGGTATGTAGATGCACTCCTCTTCCCCTCGTTGCTAGATGACTCCATAGATTGATCTTTATGATGCGTATAAAATTTTAAATTTCTGCTACGATCCCCAACATTTTCTGCATCACCCTTTCCTCTTCAAGGGAAAACCAACGCAAGTGCTCAAGAGGTAGCAAGAAGGATTTCTGGCGCCGTTGCCGGGGAGGTTCACGCAAAAGTCAACATACCAAGTACCCATCACAAAACATTATCTCCCGCATTACATTATTTGCCATTTGCCTCTCGTTTTCCTCTCCCCCACTTCACCCTTGCCGTTTTATTCACCCTCTCTCTCTCCATCCTCCCTCTCTTTCTTCGTTTGCCGCTTTTTGCCCGTTTCTCGTTTGCTCGTGTGTTGGATTGCTTGCTTGTCATGATGGCTCAAGATAATACTAAATTGTGTGACTTTACCAATATCAACAACAATGATTTTCTTAGCACTCCGATTGCTCCTCTCACCGATACTGAATCTTGTGAAATAAATATTGCTTTAATGAATCTTGTCATGAAAGATCAATTCGCTGGCCTTCCTAGTGAATATGCCGCTACCCATCTAAATAGCTTCGTTGATTTGTGTTATATGCAAAAGAAGAAATATGTGGACAATGATATTGTTAAATTGAAGCTATTTCCTTTTTCGCTTAGAGATCATGCTAAAGCTTGGTTTTCATCTTTGCCTAAAAATAGTATTGATTCGTGGAATAAGTGCAAAGATGCTTTTATCTCTAAGTATTTTCCTCCCGCTAAGATCATCTCTCTTAGGAACGATATTATGAATTTTAAGCAACTTCATCATGAACATGTTGCACAAGCTTGGGAGAGGATGAAATTAATGATACGTAATTGCCCTACACATGGTTTGAATTTGTGGATGATTATACAAAATTTTTATGCCGGATTGAATTTTGCTTCTAGAAATCTTTTAGATTCGGCCGCGGGAGGCACTTTTATGGAAATCACTTTAGGAGAAGCTACTAAACTCCTAGATAATATTATGGTTAATTATTCTCAATGGCACACTGAAAGATCTACTAATAAGAAAGTGCATGCGATAGAAGAAATTAATGTTTTGAGTGGAAAGATGGACGAACTTATGTAATTATTTGCTAATAAAAGTGTTTCTTCTGATCCTAATGATATGCCTTTGTCTGCTTTGATTGAGAATAATAATGAATATATGGATGTGAATTTTGTTGGTAGGAATAATTTTGGTAACAACGCGTATAGAGGAAACTTTAATCCTAGGTCGTATCCTAGTAATTCCTATAATAATTATGGTAATTCCTACAACAATTCTTATGGAAATTATAAAAAGATGCCCTATGATTTTGAATCTAATATTAAAGAATTTATTACTTCGCAAAAGAATTTCAATGCTTTGATTGAAGAAAAATTGCTTAAGATTGATGAGTTGGCTAGGAACGTTGATAGAATTTCTCTTGATGTTGATTCTTTGAAACTTAGATCTATTCCACCTAAGCATGATATCAATGAGTCTCTCAAATCCATGAGAAATTCCATTGATGAGTGCAAAGAAAGAACCGCTAGGATGCGTGCTAAGAAAGATTGCTTTATAAAAGCGTGTTCTTCTAGTTTCCATGATAATAAAGATGAAGATCTAAAAGTTATTGATGCTTCCCCTATTAAATCTTTGTTTTTCAATATTAATCTTGATAATTATGGGACTGAACATGATCCACCTTTACCTAGACGGCGTTCCAAAAATTTGGAGTCTTTAGTTCTTGATGCTAAAATTGTTAAAAGTGGGATTGAAGAAGTCAAAACTTTAAATATTAATGAACCCACTATTTTGGATTTCAAGGAATTTAATTATGATAATTTCTCTTTGATAGATTGTATTTCCTTGTTGCAATCCGTGCTAAATTCTCCTCATGCTTATAGTCAAAATAAAGCTTTTACTAAATATATCGTTGATGCTTTGATGCAATCTTATGAAGAAAAACTTGAGTTGGAAGTTTCTATCCCTAGAAAACTCTATGATGAGTGAGAACCTACTATTAAAATTAAAATTAAAGACCATGAATGCTATGCTTTGTGTGATTTAGGTGCTAGTGTTTCCACGATTCCAAAGACTTTGTGTGATTTGTTAGGTTTCCGTGATTTTGATGATTGCTCTTTAAACTTGCACCTTGCGAATTCCACCATTAAGAAACCTATGGGAAGAATTAATGATGTTCTTATTGTTGCAAATAGGAACTATGTGCCCGTAGATTTTATTGTTCTTGATATCGATTGCAATCCTTCATGTCCTATTATTCTTGGTAGACCTTTCCTTAGAACGATCGGTGCAATTCTTGATATGAAGGAAGGAAATATTAGATTCCAATTTCCGTTAATGAAAGGCTTGGAACACTTAAATAGAAATTAAATTAAATTACCTTATGAATCTATTATGAGAGCCACTTATGGATTGCCTACCAAAGATGGCAACACCTAGATCTATCCTTGCTTTTTATGCCTAGCTAGGGGCGTTAAACGATAGCGCTTGTTGGGAGGCAAGCCAATTTTATTTTTATTCCTTGCTTTTTTCTCCTGTTTAGTAATAAATAATTTATCTAGCCTCTGTTTTGGTTGTGTTTATTGTGTTTAATTAGTGTTTGTGCCAAGTAGAACCGTTGGGAAGACTTGGGAAAAGTCTTTTTAATCTTGCTGTAAAAAACAGAAACTTTAGCGCTCACGAGAATTACTGCCATTTTTATTTGGAAAGTGATATTTAGTTAAATCTTTTTGAATATGATTAATAGATATATTGCTCACGTCCATCAATTTATTTTAGAATTTTTGGGGTTCCAGATCTTGCTCTAGCTACAGATTACTACAGACTGTTCTGTTTTTGACAGATTCTGTTTTTCGTGTGTTGTTTGCTTATTTTGATGAATCTATGGCTAGTAAAATAGTTCATAAACCATAGAGAAGTTGGAATACAATAGGTTTAACACCAATATAAATAAATAATGAGTTAATTACAGTACCTTGAAGTGGTGTTTTGTTTTCTTTCGCCAACGGAGCTCACGAGAGTTTCTACTTTAAGTTTTGTGCTGTGAAGTTTTCAAGTTTTGGGTGAAACATTTGATGGATTATGGAACAAGGAGTGGCAAGATACTAAGCTTGGGGATGCCCATGGCACCCCAAGATAATCTAAGGACACCTAAAAGCCAAAGCTTGGGGATGCCCCGGAAGGCATCCCCTCTTTCGTCTACTTCCATCGGTAACTTTACTTGGAGCTATATTTTTATTCACCACATAATATGTGTTTTGCTTGGAGCGTCTTGTATGATTTGAGTCTTTACTTTTTAGTTTAACACAATCATCCTCGTTGTACACATGATTCATAAATTATTAGAATACTCTATGTGCTTCACTTATATCTTTTGAGTTATATAGTTTTGCTCTAGTACTTCACTTATATCTTTTAGAGCACGGTGGTGATTTTGTTTCATAGAAACTATTATTCTATCATGCTTCACTTAGATTATTTTGAGAGTCTTAAATAGCATGGTAATTTACTTAAATAATTCTAATATGCTAGGTATTCAATACTAGTAAAAACTTTCTTATGAGTGTGTTGAATACTAAGAGAAGTTTGATGCTTGATGATTGTTTTGAGACATGGAGGTAGTGATATCAAAGTTGTGCTAGTTTAGTAGTTGTGAATTTGAAAAATACTTGTGTTGAAGTTTGCAAGTCCCGTAGCATGCACGTATGGTAAACGTTATGTAACAAATTTGAAACATGAAGTGTTCTTTGATTGTCCTCCTTATGAGTGGCGGTTGGGGATGAGCGATGGTCTTTTCCTACCAATCTATCCCCCTAGGAGCATGCGCGTAGTGCTTGGTTTTTGATGACTTGTAGATTTTTTGCAATAAGTATGTGAGTTCTTTATGACTAATGTTGAGTCCATGGATTATACGCACTCTCACCCTTCCATCTTTGCTAGCCTCTTCGGTACCGTGCATTGCCCTTTCTCACATTGAGAGTTGGTGCAAACTTCGCCGGTGCATCCAAAACCCGTGATATGATACACTCTTTCACACATAAACCTCCCTATATCTTCCTCAAAACAACCACCATACCTACCTATTATGGCATTCCCATAGCCATTTCGAGATATATTGCCATGCAACTTTCCACCGTTCCATTTATCATGACACGTTCATCATTGTCATATTGCTTTGCATGATCATGTAGTTGACATAGTATTTGTGGCAAAGCCACCATTCATAATCCTTTCATACATGTCACTCTTGGTTCATTGAATATCCCGGTACATCGCCGGAGGCATTCATATAGAGTCATACTTTGTTGTAGTATCGAGTTGTAATCATTGAGTTGTAAATAGAAGTGTGATGATCATCATTTTCTAGAGCATTGTCCCAAGTGAGGAAAAAAGGGAGAAATGCCATAAAAAATGAGAAGGCCCAAAAAATGAGAGAAAAAGAGAGAAGGGACAATGTTACTATCCTTTTTACCACACTTGTGCTTCAAAGTAGCACCATAATCTTCATGATAGAGAGTCTTTTGTTTTGTCACTTTCATATACTAGTGGGAATTTTTCATTATAGAACTTGGCTTGTATATTCCAACAATGGGCTTCCTCAAATGCCCTAGGTCTTCGTGCGCAAGCAAGTTGGATGCACACCCACTTAGTTTTTTTGTTGAGCTTTCATATATTTATAGCTCTAGTGCATCCGTTGCATGGCAATCCCGACTCCTTGCATTAACATCAATTGATGGGCATCTCCATAGCTCGTTGATTAGCCTCTTTGATGTGAGACTTTCTCCCTTTTATCTTCTCCACATAACCCCCATCATTATTCTATTCCACCCATAGTGCTATATCCATGGCTCACGCTCATATATTGCGTGAAGGTTGAAAAAGTTTGAGATTACTAAAGTATGAAACAATTGCTTGGCTTGTCATCAGGGTTGTGCATGATGAGAGCATTCTTGTGTGACAAAAATGGAGCATGACTAAACTATATGATTTTGCAGGGATGAACTTTCTTTGGCCATGTTATTTTGAGAAGACATAATTGCTTAGTTAGTATGCTTGAAGTATTATTATTTTTATGTCAATATTGAACTTTTATCTTGAATCTTTAGGATCTGAATATTCATACCACAATTAAGAAGAATTACATTGAAAATATACCAAGTAGCATTCCACATCAAAAATTCTGTTTTTATCATTTACCTACTCGAGGACGAGCAGGAATTAAGCTTGGGGATGCTTGATACGTCTCCAACGTATCTATAATTTTTGATTGTTCCATGATATATTATATTTTGTTTTGGACATTATTGGGCTTTATTATACACTTTTATATTATTTTGGGACTAACCTATTAACCGGAGGCGCGGCCCAGAATTGCTGTTTTTTGCCTATTTTAGGGTTTCGCAGAAAAAGAATATCAAACGGAGTCCAAAAGGAATGAAACCTTCGGGAACGTGATTTTCGGAACGAAAGTGATCCAGAGGACTCGGACCCTACGTCAAGCAATCAACGAGGAGGGCACGAGGTAGGGGCGCGCCTACCCCCCCCCCCCCCGGGCCCCCCCCCCCCCCCCGGGGCCCCCCCTTTCCCCGGCCCCCCCCCCCCAGGCGCGCCCTCCACCCTCGTGGGCCCCCTGTTGCTCCAACGACGTACTCCTTCCTCCTACATATACCTACGTACCCCCAAACTACCAGATACGGAGCCAAAACCCTAATTCCACCGCCGTAACTTTCTGTATCCACGAGATCCCATCTTGGGGCCTGTTCCGGAGCTCCGCCGGAGGGGGCATGAATCACGGAGGGCTTCTACATCAACACCATAGCCCCTCCGATGAAGTGTGAGTAGTTTACCTCAGACCTACGGGTCCATAGTTATTAGATAGATGGCTTCTTCTCTCTTTTTGGATCTCAATACAAAGTTCTCCCCCTCTCTTGTGGAGATCTATTTGATGTAATCTTCTTTTGCGGTGTGTTTGTTGAGACCGATGAATTGTGGGTTTATGATCAAGTTTATCTATGAACAATATTTGAATCTTCTCTGAATTCTTTTATGTATGATTGGTTATCTTTGCAAGTCTCTTTGAATTATCAGTTTGGTTTGGCCTACTAGATTGATCTTTCTTGCAATGGGAGAAGTGCTTAGCTTTGGGTTCAATCTTGCGGTGTCCTTTCCTAGTGACAGTAGGGGCAGCAAGGCACGTATTGTATTGTTGCCATCGAGGATAACAAGATGGGGTTTATTTCATATTGCATGAGTTTATCCCTCTACATCATGTCATCTTGCTTAAAGCGTTACTCTGTTCTTATGAACTTAATACTCTAGATGCATGCTGGATAGCGGTCGATGTGTGGAGTAATAGTAGTAGATGCAGTCAGGAGTCGGTCTACTTGTCTCGGACGTGATGCCTATATACATGATCATACCTAGATATTCTCATAACCATGCTCAATTCTGTCAATTGCTCAACAGTAATTTGTTTACCCGCCGTGAATACTTATGCTCTTGAGAGAAGCCACTAGTGAAACCTATAGCCCCCGGGTCTATCCTCCATCATATTAATCTTCCAATACTTATTTATTTCCTTTTCCTTTTATTTTACTTTGCATCTTTATCATAAAAATACCAAAAATATTATCTTATCATATCTATCAGATCTCACTCTCGTAAGTGGCCGTTTAGGGATTGACAACCCCTTATCGCGTTGGTTGCGAGGATTTATTTGTTTGTGTAGGTGCGAGGGACTCGTGCGTGGCCTCCTACTGGATTGATACCTTGGTTCTCAAAACTGAGGGAAATACTTACGCTACTTTGTTGCATCACCATTTCCTCTTAAAGGGAAAACCAACGCAAGTGCTCAAGAGGTAGCAGACTATTACACCGCAAGGTGGCCCGAACCAGGATAAATCCCTGTGTCTCTCTTTCTTTAGGTTCATCGAGCTAAGCTGTGGAATCTTTGGGCCGACAGGTCGGGGAGTAGGAGTTCTTTGTACGCACCCCAGTCTTTGAGCCTCTCAAGGGTCTGCGAAGCCCTGAATCCGACATTTGGCGCGCCAGGTAAACGGGATAAAAACTAACATAGATTTTTTCTGGAATATATGTGATTTTTGGGAAGAAGAATCAACGCGAGACGATGCCCAAGGGGGCCACGAGGCAGGGGACGCGCCCTGGGCCCTCGTGGCCACCCCGTAATGCGGTTAGTGCCCTTATTTCGCCGCAAGAAATCTAATATTCGGATAAAAATCATGTCCAAAATTCAGCCCAATCGAAGTTACAGATCTCCGGGAATTTAAGAAACGGTGGAAGGGCAGAATCTGGAACGCAGAAACAGAGAGAGGCAGAGAGACAGATCCAATCTCGGAGGGGCTCTTGCCCCTCCACCACCATGGAGGCCATGGACCAGAGGGGAAACCCTTCTCCCATCTAGGGAGAAGGTCAAGGAAGAAGAAGAAGAAGGGGGTCTCTCTCCCCTCTCTTCTGGTGGCGCCGGAACGCCGTCGGGGCCATCATCATCACCGCAATCTACACCAACAACTTCACCGCCATCATCACCAACTCTTCCCCCCTCTATGCAGCGGTGTAACCCCTTTTTTACCCGATGTAATCTCTACTTAAACATGGTGCTCAACGCTATATATTATTTCCCAATGATTTATGACTATCCTATGATGTTTGAGTAGATCCGTTTTGTCCTATGGGTTAATTGATGATCGTGATTGGTTTGAGTTGCATATTTTATTATTGGTGTTTTCCTATGGTGCTCTTCGTGTCGCGCAAGCGTGAGGGATCCCCGTTGTAGGGTTTGCAATATGTTCATGATTTGCTTATGGTGGGTGGCGTGAGTGACAGAAGCACAGACCCGAGTAAGTAGGTTGTTTGCGAATGGGAATAAAGAGGACTTGATGCCTTATAATGCTATGGTTGGGTTTTACCTTAATGATCTTTAGTAGTTGTGGATGCTTGCTAGAGTTCCAATCGTAAGTGCATATGATCCAAGAAGAGAAAGTATGTTAGCTTATGCCTCTCCCTCAAATAAAATTGCAATAATGGTTACCGGTCTAGTTATCGATTGCCTAGGGACAAATAACTTTCTCGTGACAAAAAGCTCTCTACTAAAACTAACTTAGTTGTGTGTTTATCTAAACAGCCCCTAGCTTTTATTACATGCTCTTTATTATTTTGCAAACCTATCCTATCACACCTACAAAGTACTTCTAGTTTCATACTTGTTCTAGGTAAAGCGAACGTTAAGCGTGCGTAGAGTTGTATCGGTGGTCGATAGAACTTGAGGGAATATTTGTTCTACCTTTAGCTCCTCGTTGGGTTCGACACTCTTACTTATCGAAAGACGCTACAATGGATCCCCTATACCTGTGGGTTATCACACGCCGAGGGCCAGCGGCGGTGGCCGTCCGTCCGTCGAGATGCAAAGAAAGCAAGCACGACCACCATTTACGGGCACCATGGCGTCGCCCCGCGTCCTGTTCGATGAAATGCCAACACCAACGCCAATGGTCGACGACTCCTTCTACAACCAGTTCATGGAGAATGTTATCTACGAGGGTGGGCATGGCGGTGCCTACGATCCCGAGGAGACCCAAAGTCAGGATGGCCGCGCCCAGTACGTTGCCGATGAAGAGGCCCACGACCATGCTGACTACGACCATGGTGACTCGTGGCATGAAGATGATGACATCTATTGTGAAGGTGATGGTGATGAAGAAGAAGGCATTGATATTGATATTGGGGGCGAGCCATTGTTCATCGACGAGCTCACCCAAAGAGCGGAAGCACAAAAGAGAAAGAAGAGTATTCGCACGGGTTCATATTCGCAGAGAATTAGGTCGTCTGATCGGTCGTGGCCGTTCTTTTTGAAGGCTGTCATGGGTGTTGGCCGCTGGCTGTGTGCCGACGAGAAACATATTCATTTTGGAGGTTGTCTGTGTTGCCGGTGACAAAATTATTTATTTTGTAGGCTGACTCTGTTGTCGGCCGCTGGTTGTGTTGCCGACGAGGACGTGTAGGCTGCTGACTGTGTTGCCGACGAGGACGTGTAGGCCACTGGCTCTATTGCCGACCTGAATTAGGGCGTGGTTATTTCGAAAGTTGGCGTTTGAAAAAGAAGGCGGACAGGATGAGGCCAAAGGATGCGTCCGCGCGTTGGGCGCACGACCACCGTATCCTAAGACAGACCCGGACATGATCCCATTGCCCTATCTAAACGGACAAAATCCAAATAAAACAGACATCCCTTCTAGGTCGTGTGTTGAAGTTGGCCTTGGAGCATTACTAGTAGAACCCCTAAACCCTCAAACCCTTGTAGCAGTTTTAAGGGTTGAGAAGTGCCACTTTTTGACACTTTTAAGGGTTGAAAAACAGGGGCAAAGACTAAAACCCTCAAACCCAACCCTTAAAGCTTCTAGTCTTTTCCTCAACCCAACCTTTAGAACTCTCATTTCATATATCACACATTTCATCATATGACATATCACAAATTCCATCACATTTGACATAAAACAATAATCATTCTAGTTATTATTACAACACCGAATAAAACAATAATCATTCAAATTATTACAACAATGTTTGAGCAAATTACATAATTGTTCGAATCAAATAGGACATAGAAAAGTAAAACAAAGATACATCATGGACCAATGCGCCGCCCATCCAACTGCTAGTGGTGCTCTATTAGATCATCCCGGAGCCGACCATGAGTGGTTGCATCCTCAATCTCACGATGTGCTTGAAGAAAAGCGTGTATGTGAGAAGGATTTCTTTCCGGTTGCACACGGGTACCAACATTGTCATAGAAACAAGGGAGGTTTAACCCTCTTTCATCCTCTAGGATCATGTTGTGTAGAATCACACAACATTTCATGATGTTCATCAAGGTTTTTTTGTCCCAAAACCGAGCTGGACCACGAACTATGGCAAACCTTGCTTGCAAAACACCGAAAGCTCTCTCAATATCCTTGCGGGCTGCCTCTTGTGCCTTGGTGAAATGAGCCTCTTTTCTTGTTAAGGGCACCCCATTTTTCTCCTTGATGGACTTCACAAGAGTTGCCCATTCGGGATAGATGCCATCGGTGAGATAGTATCCCATTGAGTACTCATTGTCCATGATTTTGTAGTTGCAAGCTGGAGCATCCCCAGAAATTAATCTTTTGAACAAAGGAGATCTATTGAGGATATTGATATCATTGAGTGTTCCCGGCAACCCAAAGAATGCATGCCAAATCCATGTGTCCTGAGATGCTACGGCCTCAAGCACAATGGTAGCATCACGGCTTTTACCGCAATACATTCCGTGCCATGCCTTTGGGCAATTTTTCCACCTCCAATGCATGCAGTCAAGACTACCTAGCATCCCCGACCATCCCCTTTTTTCATTCATTTCCATTAATCTCTTTGTATCTTCCTCGTTTGGTGCCCGAAGATACTGCTCACCGTACAGCCGAATGACCAACTTGGCAAACCTACGGACTGACTCCGTGGTTGTATCTTGCCCAATGCGAAGATACTCGTCGGTATAATCCGCGGGTATGCCATAAGCGAGTACCCGCATTGCCGCCGATATCTTTTGATATGCACTAAATCCCATGATACCGGCGGCGGATCTACGACGTTTAAAGTAATAGGATGCGGCCTCACAATCGTCGACAATCTTCACAAACAAACTACGCCGCATTCGGTACCTTCTGCGGAAGAGACGATGAGGGTATGTAGGTACCTCCGCGAAGTAGTCTTCCATCAAATGCTCGTGTCTGAGAGCGCGGTTCCGGTAGATGGTGACTCGCCCCATCTTCGACCCTCTCCTCTGATCCATCAGCTTCATGCGGTTTTCAAAGGATTGCACGTCGATGAGGAGGCTCATCATCTCGACGCCGTCGTCTTGCAACAACTCGTAGATGTCCGAATCATCGGATGACGACCAACCCGACGAATCGGACAACGAGTCCATGTCGTTGTTGTTCACCTCCATCTACACAATACAACAAACAATAAATTGTGAGTGCCAACAATGAATCAAAAAGGAAAAAAATAAAACAAAAAGGAAGAACAGGACACATACCTGCGGATTGGGGGCGGGAGGCGAGGGGCGTCGAGGGGAGGCGGGGGCGTTTGGCGCGGCGGCTCGAGGAGGCCTGCCTGCCTCTGGCCTCTGGGGCGGGGGCTGGGGGGGGAGGCGACTGGGGGCGGGGGGCGGGGCGACGGCTGATGCGGGCGGGCGGGGCGGGGGCGCCGGGGCGGGAGGCGGGCGGGGCGGGCCGGGGGGCCGGGGGCCGGGGCGCGAGACGGGAGGCGGGGGGCGTCGAGGGGAGGCGGGGAAGGGCGGATCCGGCGACGGGGAGCGTGACACAGGGGCGGGACGGCGGCGGCTTCGAGGGGAGGCGGGGGGCCAGCCGGATTGGTGGCGGGCGACGGCCGGCAGCTTGGGAGGGAGGAAGCGGGAGGTTGGGGACGGGAAACTTCCCTCCCGCGCGACAAGGGAAGGGAGTGCGGGCTGGGATCGAGCGCCCCCCTCCAACCCTCACTTCTACGGTTCGAAATTGGATTTGAGGGTTGGACTCTTACTTTTTTTGAGGGTTTGAGAGTTCAGAGGTTCTAGTCTTTGCGTTTTTTTTGTTACAACTCGTAAAAAAACGGTTATTTATGGGGGTTTGAGGGTTTAGGGGTACTATGCTCTTAACCCACCGCACCATTCAGTCGCCCCGCTTGCCGCTGCAGCCTGCCAGCCACCGATCTGGGCGCGACAGTGCGCGCCGCGGAATAACTCGGGCCTTCATTTCTCAGGCGACCGGGCATTCATTGGCCTGCTGCCGGATCTGATCGGCCGCTCTGTCTGTATCCTGCTCTGAACAACCTGGCACCGGCAGTCCTCCTCTCCCGGCTTTATTGGGTACTGTGTCTCTAATCCAGTCCACAGTGCCCTGCCCGCTGGCTCGCCCGCTCACGGTTTCGCTTGGGTACGCACCCGCGGCCCGCGGTGCTACGTTGCTGGCGCCGGGAGTGCTGGATTCGGCCAATGCCTTCCGCGTCCCCATACTTTTCCGATTTTTCTCCCAGGGTAGCAACGAATACGCTTGCGTCCTACTACATCGCTGCTACTACGCGTGTATGCGTAGAGACGCGTGCTTTGCTTATGCGTGCTGCCAAAAAAAAAGAGAGTAAAGGCGTGTTACGTTTTCCTCTCCCTTGGCGGCTGTAACCCTAGCCGCCGCCAGGAGAGGCTAGTCTTCCAGCGCCGTCCTTCGACGGCCCCTCTCTACTGGAGACTTCGGTCGTCGGTGGTGAGGGGGGTCGCCGGATCCACGTGTTGTAGATCGTTTTTACTCTCTTGTAGTCTAGGTTTTTTAGGCTGTTCATCGCTTTGGCTTCGGCGATGGCGATAACAACGCTGAATAAAGATTCTTCATATCCTTCCCCGACGAGGCCATCGGTCCTATGGTTGGGAACGAATTTGGAAACCACTTTGTTCAAGCAAGGATGGCGTAGCGGTGGCGGCATTCTCGTGGTGGACCTGTGTCCTCGGGCTCCGCCGTTGCGACGACGTTTGCTTCAACGTCGGCGCGGAGTTTGGGAGGTAGTCCAGGAGCGGATGCAGATTGTGGTCTGCATCGACGACATCTGGAAGACGAAACATGTGCTGAGTTCGTGGTTCGTGGATGGCAGGTATGGTTTCCTCCTTCGGCGTTCTAGTCGTGGTGGGGTTTCAGATCTGGAGTTCGATGACGTGTCCGGGGTGTTGCCTCGGTCTGATTCGTTCAACGGTAAAGGCTTTACTTTTGGTGAGCCACCTTGAAGGTCCGCAAAGCTGCATATCAGCTATGGAGCCGCATCGAGCTCGGGTGTGGAGGTGATCCGTCATTCTTTTCTTCGGTGGCCGCCGTGGTGGTGCCGGTGGCAGATGACGGGCGTTGGTGTCAAACTCAGAGATGTTCTGCTATCTTTTCAATTTTGTCATGTTGGTCTTTACGTGACTTGTACTTTGATATTTATGATATAAATGAAACACGTATTATCGTGAAAAAAAGAGAGTACGTAGCGTACTGGTCTATACGCATACGGGCAAGAAAGGTTGGCCAATTCAACGTGGTGGGACTACATCGTACTAGTCGAGGCCTCGAGTGTATCGAGCTTGGCTAACCCCGATATTCAATGTGAATTAATTAGGGCTCATGCTGATGGATACTAGCCAGGACTTTGGAATAGTGCTAGTACTACGGCGGAGGCGAATGAATAGTTTTCTAGGCTTCTTGCTAGATAGGCCGCCTTGTTAGTTGTTTCTGTCAAATCATGTATGTGTATTTTTACGATCCGGATCGAAGCATCTATATGTGTGTTTCGTATGCAGGCGATGCTTTGTTCTAAGCGAACATATTATCAACATGTTTAGCAAGTACTTCCTCCGTCTTAAAATATGTGACTCAATTTTATACTAAGTTTAATATTTACAATTGTGAGTTTATAGCCCGCTTAGGGCATCTTCAACCGCAACCCGTAAAAAACCTTCCGCATCCGTCGGCGGACAGAAGGAGCAGTCAACATACACGGATGCAGGAGACACCCATCCAACGCTAGTGTATACATTTCAAACCGCATTTTAGCTAACCGGACGAAATTCATGCAAACCGGTCGATATTCATCAAAGTTCGGACAAAAAATAACACAAATCATCCACACATAGCATGCAAATTAAGTCTAGTACAATAAGGTCTCAAATTTGACTAGATCCCGGATGTCCAATAAATTTTTGAGGAACGGATCATGTCCTCCCACACATACTTCCCTTTCAGCTTCATGCAATAGTGTATGCACATAATGGCCGCCCCGCTGACCTGTGGTACATTACGGTGGCACGTGCGGGCTACATATAGTGTGTAGACCAACATTGAGCGAATGAATCAATCAACAAGTTTAGCAAGAGGAAGTAAAACTTATCATCTCCTCCATGCCCGCATGCAATGGCCACCTTGCCTCGAGCTGACTGACCAAGTTGCAGAACTTGATGACGCTGAACTGGATAGTGTGCGAGCGATATGACAACGACCTCATGTTGCATGGTCGCATGATGTACACGTCGTAGGGCGCAGTGTGCTTTCCTGCGTGAAACTTTTCATGCACTTGCTCCAGAAATCCGCGGATACGACCAGCCACACATCACACAACAACTCATTCTCCATGATCGAGTAGCTCACCATCCTTCGTACTCCAAAAAACGACATATCATTTGAAAATAAGCTCAATGACATTTGACTGAACCTCCTACACTTTTGTCTTCAATTTGCGAGAGAAATCGCGTCCGGACCGCCCGCAGACGGATACAGGTTAGTGTTGGATGGCTTCCACGGTTCGGACAACACAATCGAGACGGTTGTGGGAGGTTTACGGATCCTCCTTGGAGATGCCCTTACATGGCATTTTTTGCCCATGCAAAAGTGAGAGATGTGAAAAAGTAACGGGAATGGGCTCTCATGCAAGAGCCTACCTATATACGCATTCCTAGTAAATGCAATAAATTTTGAGAAAGATATAGAGACAAGATGAAAAAAGTACTAATGTACTAGTAATAGCCAACCTTGTGGTCCATATTATTGTATGAGTGCCTATAGATGATGGCTACAGATAACATGACAGCTCCTTATAGCCACCAATTGGCTATATTATTAATCATGCTCTAAGGAGTCCACTAATAGGAAAAGGGCTATAGATGGAATGTACACTAATGACGCACCTGTCATGTGGTGCGCCACTACTATATAGCAGTGGCGCACCATGTGCTGGTGCGCCATTAGTGTGGAAGACACTAATGGCGCACCTGGCACATGGTGCGCTACTAGTAACAAAATGTTTTTTTTTTCATTTTTTCAAACATACTAATGGCGCATCCGGGCGGAGTGCGTCATTAGTAGTAAGAACTACTAATAGCGCACCAGCCGTAGAGTGCGCCACTACTATATTTTTTTTACTTTTTTGCAAAGCTACTAATGGCGCACCGTTGAATAGTGCATCGTTACTAGTTTAAACTAGTAATGGCGCACTGTGTCACGGTGCGCCATTAGTATAAAAATTATTTGATGATATTTTTAATTAAAAATAAAAAAACAAATTTGATGATATTTTCAAAAAAAAGTTGATGATATTTGATGATATCTTCTGTTCTAGTCCTCATGAAAATAACAAATTTGATAAAAAAAACAAATTATTAGATGCAACAAGAAATAATGAAAAAAAATGTTACTAATGGCGCACCAGAGGAGGGTGCACCATTGCTGTCAGAAAAAAAAATTACTAATGGCGCACCAGTGGAGGGTGCGCCATTGCTATCAGAAAAAAAACTACTAATGGCGCACCAGAGGGTGGTGCGCCATTGCTATAGTGTCTAGCTGGATACCCCTTCGCCCGATCCCCCCTTCCCTCTCCCTTGCCAGATCCCCCTTCCCTCCCCCGCCGCGCCCGCTCCGACGACCCCCGGCCCGCTCCAACGACCCCCGCGCCCGCTCCACACCTGCTCCGGCTCCCCCGCCTGCTGCCACGACTGCCAGCCCGACGCCGCGGCGCACCCAGCCGTCCGAAGCCTCCCCTGCCCCGCAGTCGGCACAGGAGCCCAGCAGCGCCTCCCTCCGCCGCCCCTACTGCGCCGCCGCCCGTCCTCCTCCGCCGTAAGCCCCCCTCCACTCCAAACCCCTGACCCCTTCTTGTCTCGTCTCTACAGGTAGACCGCGCCGGCAAGCGACCAGGACGACGCCCGGAGAGGAGAGGAGGGCCTTCTCCTCACCGTGTAGCCGCCGACCTTGTCCTGCTCGAGGAGGAGGGGCAGGAGCAGGAGGGGCGCACCCAGCCACCACAGTCGCCGCAATCAAGGGCTTCTTCCACCTAGACCTCTAAATCCACGGCGCCGTCGTTCAGCCACCCAAGGTGAAGGTGCCCCCAACTCCCCTCCGTCCCCTCTCCCCTCCTTGTTTCATTCGATCTAGCAGCCTAATTACTAGCTGCCTAATTACTCTACCATGTGTTCCTACTACTAGCTCTAGCCATGGATTAGGGGCTAGTGTAGATGCAAAATAAGGTCAAATCCCTCTCGAATTTAGGTCAAATTAGGTTCAAATCCCTCTGAAATTAGTATGTAAAGCTCACTGTTCTGAAGTTCTGATCAGTCCAGTACCTTAGTAAGCAATAACACAAGCTTGCTTCTAGTTCAGTACCTTTTGCTGCTAGTTCCTCAAGGAGTTCTGCTCAAAATTAGCTCAACAAGTTGCATCTGGCTTTTAGAAAGTTGTTTTTGCTTAAGAGGATAAGTTGTTGTATATACTGTCATAAAGTTCAACAAGAACAGGGCATCAACATTGCTACTCTAGTATCTAGTCGGGGAGGGACAAAATGGACAGGGCATCACTGTAGCTGTACTGCACAACAAACTATTAGTCTTAGGATTAACACTCCTCATATGAGATGAGAGGATTTTTTCTAAATGGCTTTTCCCTCTAGCTAGCTTTAAATGGCATCACTGTAGCTGCCAATTCAGATAAACTTGAATTGACTTTTCCAGTGCTGTATTTGTCCCCTTGGATTATTGTAAATTATATGTAGTGAAGCATGCAAATTGGATTTGCTATAGTCAACCTATTAATATTTGTCAGTTTTGAAAATTCAGTTTATTCGGTTACTGAAAATTCAGTTAATTCAGTTAGGCACACAAATTTCAGAACTTTTGTGTGCCCTAGTACTTGGTGTTTGTAGAAAATTCAGTTAATCCATCGAGGTGAGCACTGATGCTACAAAAAGAGAAGACATGTATGAGTTTGGAGAAAGTGCCAATTTGATTTTCAGTTGCTAGCTACCTGTGATTTATTGTTTCAATTTGGATTCCAGAAATGTTACTGTGTGTTACTATGACCCAACTTTATCTGTACCATAGCATGCTACTATCAGTTATTTTTGAACATCAAATTCAGTCTGTATCTTGCGTACTTTTTTTGTTCAAAATTTCTCAAACTCTGAATAAATAAAATTATTTGGAAAGAAGCACATGAGTATCAACAATAATTGTTTCTTTCTGCTTGAATGAGTGGAGTACAATACAAGTTCAGGAACAAGGGACATTTTTTGCAATTGTGAACTCTCGATGCTCAAGTCTGGAAGTGTTTACAAATTCAAAGAGTTCACATGACTACTGGTCAAATACTCTAGTGTATTTAGTGTAAATCTAGTCTGAAACTAGTAGAGCTCTTGTTGATTTGCAAATTCAGTTTAAATAAAAATTTGGTACATGACTACTGATCATGTATGAAGATGTTGCTACTAGATGAGCACAAGAACTAATTAGTAGATTTTGATTTTGAATGATTTTGAATTTTTATGACTAGCGATCAGGTTTCAAATGATTTTGAATTTTTATGATTTTTATGCACATAGGTGAAGCCACTGACTACATTTCAGGTTCTACTCCTGGAACACTTCAGGAATTTTACTTCATAACTAGAGTATTTTGATGATATTGGGGGGCTTTGTCTCCGACCATCGTGTCGTGATGATATTGTGGGGTGTTGTGGGGTTGCAGCTGGGTGGGGGTGGGGTAATGAATTTGCAGGTACCCCGAGAGGCCCTTGAGTTTGCCGGAATGTCGATTAACTTCCGTTCCGGCAAATTCGGGTACTCCATATGTCCTATTTTCAGCAAAGGTCATGCTGAAATTTTCCGTGAATTTTAGCATGACTTTGCTAAAATAGGACATATGGGGTACTTGCGACTAATGCATGGGCCGGGGTATCTTAGTACTTAGTTAAGTAGGATCAACTACCCCGCCATTCTTGCTGCATTAAACCATAGGTGGAAATAGAGCCAAGTGATTAGGCCCAACTTAGAATTCTCCTTAGCATCGATAAACCCTAGATGATAAACCCAACATAGGTGGCAATAGAGCCAAGTGATTAGTGCCAAGTGATTAGGCCCAACCTAGGGTGCCTCGGCATCGATAAACCCTAAATGATGAAAACTTAACTTGGCTTCTATAGGGTGCCTCGGTGTCGATGAGAACCTAAATGATGTACGCTTAGGCTTTTAGGGTGCCTCGGCGTCGACAAACCCTAAATGATAAAAGCTTAGCTTTTAGGATGCCTCAGTGTCGACAAACCCTAAATGATGAGACCATGATCTTGTTCCTTGACAATAACCAACTTCTTGACCAAACTTTTTTCCTATTTAGAGCGAAACATGGCCCACAACGATGAGGCCGGCGGTTCGGGCGGCAAGCAATTCTGGGAGCTGTCCCAGGAGTTGGAGGAAGAACCTCACCGCTATGAGGGCGCCGCGGAAGACACCAATCCTGACTACACAACCCCTAGTGCCGTCGGGGATGACACCACTGATGATGGCGCCACGGATGCCACCACTGATGATGGCGGCGCACGCACAGATGGCAGCCAACCGAAGAGGCAACGGAAGGACCGGCGCCCGAACGTGCTTGGCACCGTCAGGGAGGAATTTACTGAAGTGAACTCCGACGGGCATCCGACGGCGCCCAAACACGTAGTCAAGGGGTACTCGGTTCAACTCGGGTGCATTCTCCGGAGCACTGCCTCGATCAACACCGAGAACCTAAGGCATAAGGACCGAGGGAATTTGCGCAGCCTCCTCTTCACGAAGCTGCACGAACGATACAAGTTCCCCGATGAGTTCGCAAACACACGCCTCTCGGGGAATAAAGTGAACGGTGCCGCCCTCACGAGGATGAGCACGGCCCTGTCTACTTGGAAAAGCACGGTGAAGGCAATGATTGACAAAGGTGATAATTATGAGAAGATCAAGGCGAAATATCCTTTGATTAGCGAAGATGACTACAAGGAGTTCAAGATCAAGTGCAAGAGCCCCGCAACCTCCGAATCAAGTCAGTGGGGGAAAGATATGCGGCAGTTGAACTTAGGGGTCCACCAACTCGGTCCCAGCGGTTACAGAGTGGCGGAGCCTATATGGGACAAGGAGGACGCGAAGCGTGTCGAGCAAGGCCTACCGCCCTGCTTCGAGAAATACCGTGACAAGCAGACCAGGAACTTTCTCAGGGCCCGGTACAAGGAGGACCCGGTAACAAAGGAGCTTACCACGGATCCGAAGACCAAGGCGCTTGAGCTTGTTCTGGTAAGGAATACACCCCCGCGTAATTAGCTCCATATGGTTGCATTCTAATTAATCCCCAATATTTCTAAATGATTCACGTTCCTTCGGCAAGACAAAGAAAGTAGTAGCGCGGGGTCGTCTCAGAGCTCCCCTTTCGACACCCCTTTGAATAGGGCGTTGAACGTAATGAAAAACAAGGATCCGCTCAGTAAGCCAACGTCAGCTGGTCGTGTGGCCGGCAAAGGCTTGTCCACAAAATGGTCGTGATACTATACCGCTGGTGGGCGAAAGAAGAAAAGACCAGCTCGGAAAGCCAGTCGTGCGAGGTTGAAGCACTCAAGGCGCAAGTGGCGCGGATTCCGGAGATGGTCCAAGAGCAAGTACAACAACAACTGGGATCGACGCTCATCGGCATTATGCCTACCTTGATTCATGGGATAACGACGTGGATTGCGGGTGGCCAACAGGGGCCGCCCCCGATTCCCAGCTTCACGGCCAGCAACTCGCACAACATGCAGGCGGCGCCATTGGTGTCTCCGGCGGCGGGGGTATTGGTGTCTACGGCGGCGGCGCCATTGGTGTCTCCGGCGGCGGCGGTATTGGTGTCTCCGACGCCGGCATTGGAGCTTAATGCACCCGGGTGTACGCCGACCGGCACCTCGCTAGCAAGCGGCCCCTCCGTCAGTTGCACGCCCGCCGTTGGCGGTGCCTCGACATTAGCCGAGCTCGACGGCATCACGGTAACTAAGCCTCTCGGCCGAGGACTTCATCTCCTTGCCTTTGACTGGGCATCCCTGACACCCTACATGTTTTCGCAGGGCGCCGCTGACGTTCCTTGCACTCTCCTGCACTTCGTGGGCGGCGAGTTGGTCGATGTCGCCAAGGGCAGAATCGTTCAACCGGGCAACCCCGTGTTCCATGGTAATCCGATGCCACCCACAATGTATAGGGTTGAAGTGGTTCGGGTGCTGCCAGGCTGCGACGAGCTGTTACCTCCGATTCGACCCGCTGGGGCCGACGAAGAAGATGAGATGACCCTCAGCGCCTGCGTAAGCTGGCCCCTGCTTTGGCCGAAGAGCCAGATTCGTTTGGGGGCGGGGGACACCACCCCACAGACAAGACCGCCAGTCGTGCCGGCGCCAAGCCATGGCAAGAACGCCACAACGCTACCGGACATGCCGGACATCCCTATGGCACAGGATCCGGACATGCATATGGCACAGGATCCGGACGACGACGACAACGACGATGGTACATTTACCAACATCGATAAGTACTTTGCCGAACATGGGTACGGTGACGAGTTCTGCGGGCCTCCTTCTCAAGAACCCAAACAAGACGACCGCGATCTAGCTGGTATGGCGGAGAAACCCAATTGCAACAGGCGTCGTCTGGCGTTCAGTTCTCAGGAGACGCCTCGAGCTGCCGCCTTCACCGAGCCTCAGATAGAGGAGGTGCCAAATATTATTAGCCCCAACACGCTCAAGAAGGCGGTCTGTGAGCAGAACTCGGCCCCATTACAGCAGATCAAGAAGAAGGGCCGGAAACGGCAGACTAAAAAGGGCGCCGGTGTGAGCCAGTCGGCACCGAGTACGATCCGTGCTCAGGACGGGCCACCTTCACCTAAGGATATCTCGAGGAGGGTGCATGTGGCGGGTAGGGCGATGCTACCGACAAATATGCTCAATGCTGCAACCGGTGCTATGCGGAGTCTGCACGACAGTGTTCTTTCTTTGGAGAAGCGGCGTCTCAGAGAGAATGATGTGGCATACCCGGTTTTCATGGCCAAGGTGCCAGAGGGCAAGGGCTTTGTGGATGGCGACATCGGGGGTACGATCGTCCTGCGGTTTGATGACATCTTTGCTATGTTTAACCTTCATCCGCTGCACTATACCTTCGTTCGGCTGTTTTCGCCGAGTATGGAGATGCGGATCATTAGAGACAAGACCCCGGACATCGTGATCGTCAACCCCTTCTACATGCGTGCCAAGCTCTTGAGCAGCGCTGGGGACCGCCAAGTCGCGAGTTCACACCTCGAAGACGTCATTCTGGCAAACCCAGATAAGGATAACTTCCTTGTGGCTTACTTTCCCGAGTAAGTCATCCCTTAACCGCCCCGTAACATATGATTTCTTAGATTTCGGTCGTTTTTTTCTAACATTCCGTGTTCTGTGCAGTGACACACATTGCACACTCATCCTCTTAAGCCCGAAATATTCCATGGCCACGTATTTCGACCCGAACCGTAACTCCAAGATAGACTACTCAAATATTAAGAAAGTTCTTGATGATGTTCTCCCCGGCTACGCCAAATCTGGAGGCACCTTCACCAGGGCAGTTCGTAAGTACGGCAAGCACGTGTTCGCCCACAATACGACGTTCTGCTGCGTCAAGCAGCCGCCTGGCGGTCAGAAGGATGCCTACTACGCCCTCCATCACATGCGGGCGATCGTAAGGGACCATCATCACCTTCTGCTACCAAATAATCTCAAAGATTGGGCCGCGAGCTTGTCGGCAATCCAGGACGCGGACATCAGACAAGAATTCTTTCGCATCCAGTCGGAGTTTGCGGACATCATCCATCAAGATGTCCTTCATACCTCGGGGCAGTTCTTCCTCAGATATCAACCGTCCAACATTGAGATAAACGGAATGCTACAAATGCAGGCTGACAACGCCCGCGATTTCATGACCATCACGACAGACGGCGGCTTCATCCACACTCTTGTCCATGAGTCGAGTCGAAAGTAGTGATGTGTAGTTCTGAAACATTGATTGGCTCATGTTGTAATTAAACTTTAATGAATTGTATGTCTCTTTGGTTTGGACAGTCGTTCAACTTAGATGTAATCGATACTATTTATTAGTAGGACCATGAATCGTGCTATTAATGTCTTGCTTTTCTCTTTCGATCCTTTTGTTGCATACTTATATATTGCTTATGTATGTATTGTCTGTTGTTTGGCTTGTGCATAGAGATGCCGTCGTATGTCATGTACAAGGGTAAGGTTCCCGGAGTCTACGACGACTGGGAGGAGTGTCGGAGATAGGTTCACCGTTTCAGCGGTAACAGTTACAAAGGGTACACCACTAGGGCGGAGGCGGAATCTAGATACGCCCGCTATCTAGTGGGAGAGAGGAGGGAGCGTTGGAGGAACCAGATGAAGACCAGTTTCATCACGATGATGCTCATCGTGATGACCACAGCTCTCTTCTATGTGATGGTAGTTTAGATGATCGATATCGACTTGTAATGTGAAGACAAACTCGATACTCGCGGTCTCCAGACTTGTAGTGTTTTATCTTTGTTCGGTCTTTTGAATTCGGAGACTAATATGATGAAGTGTATTCGGAGACTAATCTTCTATTGTATTCGATGAATCTGTTGTTGTTGTGTGCTACTGTCTATATTCTGTCAAATAATATATTTTGTAACCTGTGCAAAAATCAGAAAAGTAAAAAAAAACCTAATATTCATACTAATGGCGCATCACTACAGAGTGCGCCATTAGTATGCCAAAGTATACTAATGGCGCATCACCAAACAGTGCGCCATTAGTATGCCAAGTATACTAATGGTGCATCCATCCGCAGTGCGTCATTAGTGTGCCAAAGCACATGGTTAAATATGGCCCCTGGGAGGCATACTAATGGCGCATGGTGTTATATACTAATGGCACACTGGGTGGTGCGCCATTAGTAATAAATACTAGTGGCGTGATACTAATGGCGCACCAGTGATGCGACATTAGTAGGCAAAACTGGTGCGCCATTAGTAGACCTTTTCCTAGTAGTGGTCCTGAAAGGAGAGAAATATGGTACACATCTTTTTTTGCGGGAAAAGAATAAACTTAGTTAGTGTATCTATGCATTGGTGCAAAAGGCGCATGAGCAAGCATCCTATCCTCTTGAATGTTGAGGGAACACACATCTATATACTCACATAAGTTGTCCCCATAGGGCCGACGGAAATCCTTTAATATTCTCGATGACTATACTTGCATACTTGGTAGTTGTAGTATGATCCACCTACTTTTAACATTTTATTGTTCTAGGAAGAAAGTTTTGTGTTATTTGTGACAATTTGAGGAAGAGAAGGATGGCCAAACCTCTCGAGTGTGTTCATTGCAAAGAGATTGAATCCGAATTTCACCTCTTCTTTGAATGCGTTGTTGATAACACTTCTGGTGTGGTATTGATACTTTGTTTAATGTTCAGATAGTAGATTTTGAATCTCTTGCAAAACTATGGTTATGAAAGGCAAGACATATGCATCTCAATGTAGTTACTTCTGCAGTCCCGTGGGGCTGTGGAACTTTTGAAATGCTATTGTCTTAGAACTACTTGGTTGTCTATGAAATAAGTGATGGGAGTGGTCTCCAGGTACCCGAGGGACTAGTCAAAACCACTCCCAGAGTTACAAACTGGAGTGGTGAAGGACTTTCAGGAATGGTTGTGGGTGCAACTGAAAGCACCGTTCACGTTGGAGCCGGACTGAATAACTGAAGAAACTAGCTGCGTCATATGTCATGGAAAGAAGCAGTGGGGGGGGGAGCGCATGGAGGAAGAACATCACTGGAATATCAGAAGATGCATCCCGAAGAGGCAGTTTCCATCCATTTGGTGTTCTCGAGCTATTGTTGATCGCCTGGAGTGCAAAATGTACATGTGTGCTGATCGCATAAAACTTGCAATAAATAGCTTGCTGGGTGGTAGCTAGTCCTTGGCAAAAAGATGATCGTTTTTTAGTCTTTGTTTATCAGGAGTTTTTGGGTGTGGGTCTATTTGGCTAGGAGGTAGTTAGGTTGTCGCTTTTTGGTGTAAGTTTTGGTTATGTAAGGAGATAGTGTGTTTTCGTGGTTTCTTCCTATGGAATGGAACCGGTGGTGAGCCCCTTCTCATAAAAAAATTATCTTATTTTCCTGCTGGCCAAATTAGGTCATCTTGTGAGTGTAGAAACATGCATAGAAGGATGAGTGGCTCCACGAGAGAGCAAAATCCATTGAGGTTATGACAAACAAATTTGATACTCCCTTCGGTTGGGCATATAAGTCGGGCACAAATTTTTAGGTTTTTTTATTTGACTAATAAAACATTTGTAGTGTGTCATAAAAAATATACTTGGAAACTTCATACAACAATGGATTTAAATATATATATTTTTGGCACACGAAACAAATGTTTAGGTAGTCAAATTCAAGGCCTAAAAACACGTGCCTGCCTTATAAACCCAACTAGAGGGTGTAGTGTAATCGGTCATGGTAAGGAGATTTTGAATGTTTGGTGCACTATGAGAGCCAATGATCTGGGTTGTCCTAGTCATAATAGTAGTTGCCAAATATTATTACAAGATAAAGTGGCGATAGTTGTTTGGTTGGCATCGAGCCAGTAATGAAATTCAAGGGGGTATTTTTTTGCGAAATACCCATATCTATTGTAAAATTTCACCGAAGGTAAAAAGCACCCCAAACATAATGAAAAATACTGAATGATCACTACCGCTGCTAGAATGTGTCACGACTCATCGTTGTCGCTTCTTCCATACCAGAGCTAGCCCAACTTTTTCATTAACAACTAGAAAGTCTTTGTGCACGTGCGGCATGCCCCTAAGACCAGCACCCTGGAGCCGTAGTCATCGTCGTTGAGCCCTTAAATTGATCTGAAGCGTTAGACACCAAACTTTGTCATTGCGCATGCACGATAAGAAACCCTAACCTTGCCGTCCAAAGAAGAAGGCATGAATCTACGTCAGAGCACATGCACTAAAAATCCTAACCTAAACTACTATCCGGAACCAAGGCACGGGGATTATTTTCCTAATCACCAGCCGCCAGAGCAACAACTATAGGAGAGGAGAATCCACGGGCTGGCTGGCGAAGCTTGAAGGGGAGGAGAACTTTCCGCTAGCCGCCTTTGCATCACGGGAAGGAGTATTAATGGTGGGCTAGTAAGGGAGGATTAGGTCCATAACTTTGAACCCGTAAGATTTTGCTCATAGGTGTAGCATTTTGGGGGACACAGCTTCGGTGCCTTAAAGGCACCTGCCTTTGGGTCACTGACATGTGGGCCAGCCACCTGTTGGGCCCACATGTCATAGACACAAAGGTAGATGCCTTAAGGCACCGAAGCATCGTCCCAACGGGTTGCTCGTGTTGACGCTTCTCTAGTTTTCTTTCGTATGTCAAGTTATGGCAGCTCACCCTATTTTTTCCTTTGGTGTCATTTGGCGTCGAAGACGTTGAGGTGTGACCGGTCATGGCAAGGAGATTTTGAATGCTTGGCGCACCATGAGAGCCAATGATCTGGGTTAACCTACGTCATAATAGTAGCTACTGAGCTTATTTTGGGGTGGCTGGGGTTGCTTGGGTTGACATTCCATTAGTTTTTTCTTAGACCAAGTTATGGCATCTCATCATTTTTTTCCTCTAGTGACATTTTGGCACCACAAGGCTTTCATATTGTGATCGGTCATGGCAAGGAGATTTTTAATGCTTGGCGTACCATGATAACCAAGGGTCTAGGTTGTCTTGGGTTGTAACAGTAATCGAGTTTCATTTGGTGGGCTGTGGCCGGGGAGTGGAGTTTCTCATGCTGACCCTTCTTTAGTTTTCTTCCTTAGGTCAAGTTACGACAGCTAGTATCTTTTTTCCAGTGGTACCATTTTGGCATCGTAAGGCTTTGATAGTGTGACCGGTCATGGCAAGAAAATTTTGAATTCTTGGTGCACCATGAGAGCCAAGGATCTAGGTTGTCCTACGCTGCAGTAGTAGCCGAGTTCCATTTTTTCCCCGAGGGGTGGGGGTGGGGGCTGCTCGTTTTGAAGTTTCTTTAGTTTTCTTCCTCGTATCAAGTTATGGCAGCTAACCCTTTTTTTCCTTTGATGCCATTTTGGCACTGTCAGGCTTTGATAGTATGAACGGTCATGTGAAGGAGATTTTGATACTCGACGCCCCATGAGAGCCAATGATCTAGGTTGTCCCAGGGTCGTAATAGTTGAGTTCCATTTTTTTGAGTGTGTGGGTGGGTGGGGGACGGGGTTGCTCGTGTTAACGTTTCTTTAGTTTTCTTCCTTAGGTCAAGTTATAACAACAAATCATTTTTTCCTTTGGTGCGATTTTAACACGGTAAGGCTTTGATGGTGCGAGCGGTCATGGCAAGTAGATTTTAAATGTCCGGTGTACCATGAGAGTCAATGATCTCGTCCTAGGTCATACTACTAGTCAATTTTCTTTTTTTCTTTTATGGATGGGTTGCACCTGTTGACGTTTATTTAGCTTTTCCCCTTAGGTCAAATTATGGCAGATCATCTTTTTTCTTCCCTTTGTTGCTTTTATGGCGTCATTATGCTTTGCTACTGTGATTGGTCATGGAAAGGAGATTTGGGTAGTTTCTTCCTTAGGTCAAGTTAAGAGAACTCATTTCTTTTTCCCTTTGGGGCCATTTGGCAGTGCAAGGCTTTGGTACTATTACCGGTCATTCCAAGGAGATTTTAAATGGTCGGTGTACCATGAGAGCCAAGGATCTCGTCCTAGTGGTTGAGTTCCTTTTCCATGTGTGTGTGGGGAGGGGGGGAGGGATGCTTGTGTTGTCGTTTCTTTAGTTTTATTCCTTAGGTTAAGTTATGGCGGCTCAACTTGTTTTGTTCCTTTGGTGCTATTTTGGCGGTGTAAGGCTTTGATAGTGTGATCTGTCATGGCAAAGAAAATTGAATGATTGGTAGTGTACTTCTTTAGGTCAATATGACAACTCATTCTTTTTTTCCTTTAGTTCCATTTTGACGCCTTAAGCCTATGTTCCTTATAACTTCATTCAAATCCTACAAAACTATTCAAATAAATAGAAATAGAAATATTTTTTAAAGATATGAAATATATAAAAGTTGTGGAGACAAATGTGTTTATCATAATCAACCTTAATGCCAAAAGTACAATCTTAGTTCGTTGGAAAATTTTAATAGCAAACGTGGATTACATGATACAAATTTGACAATGCATGACCACTTGGATAACATGGTCAAGGATGGTAGCTTTGTGTCCATCTACTGTTATCGAATGGAAAGCAAGATAAATAATGTACTGACATTCTAACATTATTATTTTTCGAAAAGGAGGATACAACCTCATTTCAATACCATTGCTGTACATACTTATTGACTAACTACCCAGTGGCGAAGCCACATGTTGACTGTGTAGTCAACTGACTACACATGTTTATGGAAAAAGCATCATATATAAGCACAAACCATGCAAAAAATAATACAAAATTCATAGAAATACATAGATCTTAACTACACAACATTGAGTTGACTACACATGGTTAAAATCCTGGCACCGCCACTGTAACTACCGATTTTCGCTTGCCCGACCAAAAGAACAAAAGAAAAGAAAAACACCGACTCCCACTTGGGCATATTGTCATGAGTTTGTTATTACGATTTGAATAGGAATGGTTGAATGCGATGTACTTTTTGAAGATTAAATAAAAGGCACACAACACATTTAAAATTCTACCTAAAGTACTGAAAATTACAAGGCACTCAGAGAAGCATCTCTTGGAATGTACGTGTGCATATACGACACCTTACATCGTAATTGCCACCCAAAGCTCAGTCAAACAAGGATATGCTTGGGATTACAATGAGTTCAATCAATTATTCTATGATAAAGGCCTAAAATTTAAATAGTCAAGTGTAATGCCCATGACTTCGTATATTGCTTCAATCATATACTATTTTCCTCTCTAAATATAAGACGTCTTGACAGTTCAAATATTTAGGAACAAAAGAAATAGTGACTACTACTCAGCTTGAAAGACGTTTTTATATTATGAGACAGAGGGAGTTGAGTTTGCTCATCACCTTTCTAAAAAAACGTTTGCTTATCACCGGCGTACGCCACCACCACAATGATTTGCCGATACCGTTCGTATCCATCTAATTCTTCTCACTTCGACGTTACCCAACAGCCGCAAGTTTCCTGTTGCTTCGGACCGCCAATTCAAGAAAGCGAAGGGTGTTCTGTAGGAAGATACCTTCCCAAGGTTTCCACGCCATCACACACACACATATACGGCTCGCGAGCTCGCTTCAGAAAAAACCAAATCCTCTATTCCTGCATCGCCCGCATCTGTTCGTCCCCCCTCTGCGGCGGCGGTGGCGGTGGCGACGATGGGGCTCGAGATGGAGCCGATGGCGGCGGCGATCGGCGTCTCGGTGCCCGTGCTCCGCTTCCTGCTCTGCTTCGCGGCCACCATACCGACGGGCCTCCTCTGGCGCGCGGTGCCGAGCGCCACGGGGCGGCACCTCTACGCGGGGCTCAGCGGCGCCGCGCTCTCCTACCTGTCCTTCGGGGCCACCTCCAACCTCCTCTTCGTCGGGCCCATGGCGCTCGGTTACCTCGCCATGCTCCTCTGCCGTCGCCGAGCTGGCCTCGTCACCTTCCTCGGCGCATTCGGCTTCCTCATCGCATGGTGAAACCCTCCCTTCCATCCTTGTCTACAGGGGTCATATACCGATGCTTAGTTTCGGGTGAATCATGAATGTTGGATTCATGTTTTTTCACGCCTTCATTTTGGGTAGAACAGGGCAGGAAATGTACAGCTAACAGCAGCTTGTTCGACTAGGAAACCAGAGGAATTGTAAGCGGATCTGCAGATGTGGCCGAGCCAGAGCGTTGGGCCATCACAGGGTTAAACAGTAGTTTATTCTATTGGAAAACCACAGGAATCGTAAGTGGGCGGCATGGAGCTTTTGATGCTTCTGATGTGGTTGGAACCGCAGCACGGACGATTTCATGTTGGAGCTGATTGAAATGGTTTCCAACTTTTCTCTGGCTAGCCATGTGGTGCTATTTATGATTAATAGTTTCAAGGTGAAAATGAGATCTTGTATTATCTCAGGACGACTTTTCTTCTATGCCTGCAAAATTTTGGACTTCTGATCTCGTAAAGATTGCAATGAATACATATAACGTGATTGTTGAGATTTTACCTAAGTACCTTAGCAGTTCCTATTGGAGAATTTATTGGTTGTGTGCTCATGAAGCATTAGGGCACCCCTTGTTAGTCACGTGAACCAGTTTTTTCTTCTTTTGAAAGATTAAGTCTGTTTTGGTGGTACTATGATGCGATTTATGATCTGTCACACCGAGGGGTTGAATTAATATGACCTATGTTTATTTGGAAGGAAATTAAGGGAAGGAAGAAAATATTTCCCATCCAAATATCCCTGACAAAGACTCCATCTGGATAATGGATGCTGTTTGGTTCACTTAGAAGTTATTTATTCTAGCTGGAGTCATCCAAACCCACATAATTTTTCATCAACTTCATCAATATTCAGGCATAACATTTCTGAAGATGGTTATTCCATAATAAAACACACAGGCTTGACACTTAGTGATGTTTTATTCACCTTGAGAACTTATAGTTGAGTATTTAAAACTGACTCAAGGAAGTATGAATGCAGGCATTGCCGTATTCCTGTTCCATTATCATTAACATTGATGTTCTGTTCCATAAGGCTCTGACTGAAATTTACTGTAAATAGAAAGGTGCAGCTATTCTTTTATTTCCTAGTTATTAGTGTGAATCAGTGACAATGAATGTTGAGTGGTAATTCTAGTTACGTTCTTGTCAATATTGATGCCTCCTCACCATCCTCTTAAACTTCGATCTCTCGTATGGTGCAGTTAATTTTTGTGTTCACTACCTAGAAGTTTAAATTAGCGGCCACAAGTGTCTGAGTAATCATTCTAATTTGGTTCCTGTTTCATTCCCTACTGAAACAAACAAGTTACGGATTATATCAATTTGCCCATCTTTCACATGGAGTAAAGTATCCACTTTGTCTATATAGCCCGTGTCGGACCAGGCACCCATATAGATTATCTAGATCCAAAATCATGACCTTTAAAATACGCTAATCACACACTCATTCTTTCCATTTGTAGAAACTCTTTATTTGGCAACTGTTGTATATCATCGAGACAAGATAAAAATAACAAACACTTAACAATAGGTCTAGTTCAACGGGCAGCCAATGCGTTAGTGAACTTTCTTCACTTAGCTGTTGAAGATAATGGCGTGTCTGTTTAATTCTTTAAATGTGTAATTGATTCAAAAAAAATATATCCATGGATGCAATCCGGTCCTTCATTCGTAATGTTACAATGTAATATTAATATAGATGAAAGGAGTTTCTTGTGTATTCTAAACATAAGATGTTTCCCACCTGTTAGCACTAGCAACGTCATTCTGCTAGATTAAATTATGCTAATGCCAGCAGGCTTCCTTGGGGACATGTCAATCTCTTTATCCCACACCATAAGCTAGTTTTAGAGCACTATAGGAAGGCCATCAAAAGCAGACTAAGAAGAAAGCTCATTCGAAAAAAGGGCATTAGATTCTACCGCCATGCACTACTGAGAAGATTAGCCGCAAAGCACCAAAATCCTAAGTATCTTCTCGACATGATCAATGTTTGTCTCCTTGTTGGTTCTGCTACAATACCAACTGTGGCCCTAATATTTTTGGTTGTTGCAGTCACTTGCCTGTTTCATCTGTGGTATCCTAAGTCTGTTCTCTTCTCTGAATTTCTGCTCTTTAACGAATGGCTATGACTCCTGATCTCCCCTACGTGATATTTTTCTAGTGTTTTCCCTTTTTGCACGAACATAGGTATTAGCCAACTTACTCTGAGCACTAATTGTTTCAATGTTCAAGCTAGCTTTGACACGTAATCTACTTGCATGAAGGATAAACTGGTTATATATTGTCGGCTAGTTCTTCACTTTTCAATGTTGTGTTTGCTACTGTTTCCTTTTTGGCCCCATAAGAAGGGTTCCCTTCTATTCCATATGCAAAATTTTGAAGTGGGACGAACCAGCTACCTAAGTTGGAAATCCAATAAGTAAATTATTTTTAGCCATGGACAGGGGTGCGTGGGAGTTAGCTATTCATGCACTTTTCAATGTTGTGTTTGCTACTGTTTCCTTTTTGGCCCCATAAGAAGGGTTCCATTCTATTCCATATGCAAAATTTTGAAGTGGGACGAACCAGCTACCTAAGTTGGAAATCCAATAAGTAAATTATTTTTAGCCATGGACAGGGGTGTGCGGGAGTTAGCTATTCATGTGCCAGAACCATGACTTGGTTTCAATATCTTATGGGTTTCAACTCTAGTCTACCCAACTTGTTACTTTAGGCCAATTTGTTATGATGGATAAGCTGGCGAACAATTTGGTGCTGAATTTTTGCAATTATACACTGTGAATGTATTTAAGTTTACCCTCATACTACATACAAATTAACACATTCGGAGTTACTTACATTTTTTTTCTTGTTGTATAGTCATGTCTACTACATGAGTGGGGACGCGTGGAAGGAGGGAGGCATCGACGCAACTGGTATTGTATAATGTTTTATTATTGCTTGTGCTTATTTAAAGTTAAACTAGTGTTCACCATGCAATTTTTGAGTGCGTTTCTGACTTACATATATGGAACATGTTCAAATTATAAGATACATTTTAAGAATTTTGAATCCCTAATATTATCTCATGACATTTTACCATTTTTTCTTGTGTGGTCCTTCCTTGTAGTTAACAGTGTTCTCTCGGGATATTGTTTAGTAGTCAAAATGATGCCTTCTACCGAGGGACAGGTGTAGCATCCCTCTTATAAATCTAACAGTAGTGAAATAATTGGACATAGGTTATATGCAGGGAGTAACATAATAGAGTGTATGCAGGTACTCCCTCCGTTCTGAATTACTTGTCGCAGGTATGGATGTATCTAGATGTATTTTAGTTCTAGATACATCCATTTCTGCGACGAGTAATTTGGAATGGAGGGAGTACAAAATAAACCTCAGCTCTTACTTGTGGTCAACCCTCTGCGAATAACATCAAGCCATGTCCCTATGCCTTCTCAGAATTCCTTTCTTTGGTTGCAATGCAGGTGCTTTGATGGTTTTAACGTTGAAAGTCATTTCATGCTCAATGAACTACAGTGACGGTCTCTTGAAGGAAGAAGAGGGTCTACGTGATGCTCAGAAGAAGTATCGCTTGGCTAAGTTGCCTTCTCTAGTCGAATATTTTGGTTACTGCCTCTGCTGTGGCAGCCACTTTGCTGGACCAGTATATGAGATGAAAGATTATCTTGAATGGACTGAAAGGAAAGGAGTAAGTAGCCTTTGTCTACTTTGGGTAGGTTTATGCCATGTTTTGCTTCATCCTGATTTTGTATGATCTTCAACAGATATGGGCCGGCTCAACTCCTTCACCATTATTACCTACTCTGCGTGCTCTAGTTCAGGCTGGAATATGCATGGGGTTATATTTGTATCTGTCACCTATGTTTCCGCTTTCACGATTTAGTGAACCTCTATATTATGAATGGGGTTTCTGGCACCGGCTCTTCTTTCAATACATGTCAGGATTTACTGCTCGATGGAAATACTACTTTATATGGTCAGTCTCAGAAGCTGCAATTATTATATCTGGCCTGGGTTTCACTGGTTGGTCTGATTCTTCTCCCCCAAAAGCCAAATGGGACCGTGCTATAAATGTTGATATTCTGGGCGTCGAGCTAGCTGGAAGTGCAGCTCAATTGCCACTTAAGTGGAATATTCAAGTGAGCACATGGCTAAGATACTGTAAGTTCTATATCTTGATATTCCAGTAGACCATCATTGTTATTAACTTGCTTTTTGGATGATATAATGCTTTTTCATCAAATTCTGGTGTTCTCTGTATAAACTAGATAACACAATATGGAAGCAGGTTGAGGGTCCTTTATGGATCACATAGCATCTATTTTGCTTACCAGTTACTCCCTCCGTCCGAAAAAGCTCGTCCCAAGCTTGTCCCTCAAATGGATGTATCTAGCACTAATTTGGTGCCAGATACATCCATTTGAGGGACAAGCTTTTTCAGACGGAGGGAGTACCACTATTAAGATCTGTGCAATCTAAGACTTGGAGAACAAGGAAGCACTATCTTTAATTCTGTTTTTATTAATTTCTCTAAAAGGTTCAGTATTTTTCTGTGTCTGTACAATGAAAAATTAGTTGATAGTACATAATGCTAGATTTTGGGGTCTGTAAATTGATTTTGTTGACCACTTGATGATTCTTTGGAACCTTTCGGTTGCCACTTTTTGTAGTGTGGATGAGTGAAGCATGTATGCCTGTAATTCATGATCTTTAGCTGATTTAAAAAATCTGTACATGCACATTATGCACTCATGTATTAGTAGTAATTGTCTCATCATTGACTCCTTGAGAAATGATCATCTCCTTGAAGTTTACCTTTGCGCTAAGTATGGTTTGCACCAAGCAGTTTGTTTTCGTGCAAATGCCATGATTCGAGCGATCAGCGATGCACTTTGGTATACCTATATAATGTATTGAATGCCACACATTCACGCTGTGCTGTTATCAGTTGCATGAGCCATTGCTCCACTATTTTTTTTTCAGATGTGTATGAGAGGTTAATTCAGAAAGGGAAGAAGCCTGGTTTCCTTCAGTTGTTGGGTACACAGACAGTCAGTGCTATCTGGCATGTGAGTTTTTTTCCCCTCTCCACCTTCTTTATCATTAATAGTTCCTGTTCACTGTATATCGGACTTGTATCTAGCAGAGCATCCTGAAATTTGTTGGACAAACAGTAGCTAAATGAAACTAGAATGCTCTAGTGGGAATTTAGAGCTGCTATTGTCCTGGTAGTGGAACCTTAGTACCCGCCTTTCAGAATGGAGGCACTATGGGTCATTGCAAACTCGCATTTTCCCCATGATAATAACTGGCTTCACTTGTGACGTATTAATAACCTTTTCTCAGCAAGCTGTTGCTTGTGATGATTGATACTTAGCCAATCCAGCAAGCTGTGGCTTGTGATGGTTAATACTTGGCCAAATTTCATATTACATGGTTTTTGTCCATTGGTCTGATTTTTACCGTTCTACAGGGACTGTATCCAGGATATATGTTTTTCTTTGTTCAGTCAGCGTTGATGATAAATGGTTCAAAAGGTAGCTCAATCCCTCCCTTCCCTGACATTTCTGAGGTGTACTTGATTGAAACTGTGTGAGCTTGTAATTCTGATTTGGCTTCCTTTTTTGATGCAGTTATATACAGATGGCAACAAGCTGTGAGCAATCCAGGCCTCCGCACTATCCTGTCTTTACTAAATTGTGCATACACCATGATGGTGCTTAACTACTCATGCATTGGCTTCCAGGTTAGTTTCATGCCCCTGAATCTGGCTATACTTTACCCTGTAGAAACTGAAAACACAATCTGATCAGTTCGCTTGTCTGTTGACTAATAATCTGTGCACCTAAAATTCTCCCTTTGTTTTATTAATTTCTTATCTTTGATGATTATTATGCATATATGGTTTTGCAAGTATCATTTAGGTTTCACTTAACCAAAATGATATTAATCAAACTGTAGCAAAGCCAGGTTGCTTCACAAACTTAGTTTAGACAACTTAGATCTGCAAGTGTTTTAGTTTCTTAGCAAAGTTTCCATTTGGATCATGATGTGCCACCAGAATATCTGAAGATTCTAAAATGAGAGAAATATTTATTTTCCCATTACAAGCGCTGAGTTTGCTGAATTGCCATTGAACAAACGTACTTCGGTTATTCGCCACTGCACAAACACAACCTCTTGCCAATATGCCATCGCTGTTACCCTTCTGTTAATGTTAGTGTGCTTCTGTTAAATCTCAAATATCTGAAATATCTGTCACTATTTATCTGAATCCCAAAACTTCCCTGGCGTAAGGAGAAAAGAAAACGGCTTACCTATTCAGCGCCTGCTCCTGCACGCACGCACCTGTTTCTTCTTGTTTCTCTCCCCCATGGACGCACCAGTAGAGGAGATGATGGCAGGGCAGCTTCCGGCAGGCCTTCCTCCCGACGAGTCCACCAGCGACCATTCTGACTCCTCTCCCCGCCCCCTCCCAAATTACAGAAAACCTAGAGGGGAGGCCGTGGATAACTGCAAGACCTCAGTGACAGCTGCCTTTGCCGCGATCCCATACGCAACAGGCAAGGAGGACAACTTGGTGGCGGCGGGCACCCCTTGTGGCCCTCACAGAGAGAGCCAGCGACAGTGACAGCCAGTGACGAGGTTGACATGGGTCCGTGGTCCCTGGATGCAATTAGGATACTGAAGGCGAGGTAGAAGAGGAGCGAGCCAACAATGGTGTTGTACTTGCCCCAGCAGCTGTCAGCGAGGAAGGTGCCAAGGAGGGGGACATTGAAGGTGATTCTGTTCCAGGTGTCGGGAAGCAGTGGTGCCGTGGAGCATGGTTCCGAGCTAGACCACCATATTCAGTTCGACTCCAGAAAAGGCGATGCTCTCCAGCAAACTCCAAACCTGCAGTCAGTCGCTGATATGAATGGTGTCTTTCCTAGATGCTAGATGGAGAGGAATCAATGGATGGGTCGTTGTTGGTTAATCGTGTAGAACGATTGCAGGGCCTGTCCAAATGAACCGTTGTCATCATCATCACAGCAGTTCAGGATGAAGATTATAATGGTTTGTCTGATTCGAGTTTGGCCATCTCCTGACATTTCCAGCTCCGTGAGCTAAAACTAGCAGCGAGCAAGTCAATCACCGAAGCTTGCGTCTATCCACATCTATAACTAGTAGTGTCTATTACTAATCTAGCTCACCTTACAACTTACTCCCTCCGTTCCAAAATACTTGACTTCCATTTGTCCAAAAATGGATGTTCCTATATACTAAAACATGTCTAGATACATCTATATTTTAACAAATGGAAGTCATGTATTGTGGAACGGAGGGAGTACATGCCTATATACTTTGTTTCCTTAAACCGTTATGGCATATTGGCAATAAATTGTGCTTGTGTGATGGCAAATAAGCAAAGCACGTTTGTTCAATGGCAATTCAGCAAGCCGAGCGCGAGTATTGAGCACTAGAGGTACTAGAGCATTACTAGTACTATTAATGTTTTTTGTGGAGAAAGGAAGACGTGGGTTAAGTACCTAACATTCTTTTGTTCCTCCACAGTAGCTTTGAACCTACTCTAGTACGTGGAACTTATGCCTTTGTCAATCATCTTCTACATAAAACATACTAATAACATTTACAATGTTCTATGCTTTTGTTTTCCTCAAGGTACTGAGCTTCCAGGAGACCTTAGCATCCTACAAGAGCGTGTATTATGTCGGCACAATCGTTCCTATTCTATGTGTCTTGCTGGGCTATGTCGTCAAGCCCGCGAGACCTGTGAAGCCGAAGGCTCGCAAGGCAGAATGAGGAACAGAGTGAATTGATCTTTACATAGATGAGTTACGAAGCTTCAATGGTGATTATGGCAAGATAGTTTTCAGTTTACTTCCATCTTTGTGAAACAATATCAAATTTAGCCAAAAAGGATAATGTGGTGGCTCCATTGTAATTGACCAATCATTAAAAACCTGTTGTTTCGTCGGGCTGATCACCCATTTGTTTTACCACACATGCAACACATGATTTTTTGGCCCTAAGCTGTATGTTATTCATTTACCTTTTCTGCCTGGCTCTATTCAAACTGATGTGTATTTTCACACCTTCCCATCGGCTCCGTATGGAGGTGTGAACGCTGTTGCTGGTTCATAGTCGTGTTGCACCGTGCCGAGTCGGTAGCAGCCGGAGCTCCTAGAACAAACATTCGCCTTTTGACTACTGCAGCACTCGCTTTGAACGCAGTTTTGGTGCGATGGCGGCTGAAGCTGAGGTCGAGACGAGATCACCGGAAAGACAGACCTTGGTCATAGACAACGAATGAGTTGGAATGTATCTGACGCGTCTTTCTGCTCGGGTCATATAAATGGTGCTATAGCGGCGTGAATCTATGGGTGCTCCGGTCCGGTCCAAGTCCGACTTAGCTGATTGATTGATATGCAGTGGCGGTGGTTCTGGCGCTGTTGGCCTCCCTCATGTTTGTCCAATTGTAGTTGTGCCGGGGCCACGGCAAGTGCATGCATGCATGGCCTGAAAGTGCCCGCTTGGTGCTCTGCTCTTCTGACGCGACCACTAGAGGAGAGGGCGGGCAGCGTAGTGTGCTACAGTGCTATGCAGGAAAAGGGTCAGTGATGCGACGTAGCGTGGCGCTGATCAGGTCGTGCCCACGACTGCTGGCTGCCCTGGTCGGGTTCCAGTTGCAATCGTGGTGATGATCTGATCCCGCACTTGTTCTGGTGCGGCATCACGAGTGGCGCATGCTTCGCAGTAGCAGTACGACAGGAAATCTCCTCTTTACTGTAGCACACCAGACAAGCAGCCGCTTCTTTAAAAATGCATGGATATTGCTGCAGAAAGAGGTGGTTTTAGCTGCTACCACGTTCAGAGGATTTTTTTACTTATTATAGCTAATATATGTAGTAGAGCGCAGCTCATCTTGCCCTTTGGTACATGCAACCCCAAACGGACGTCCGTTTTGTTCTGTTTTTTGTCTCTTTGGGTAGGGATTTAGGGTCGTGTCCGGGTCTGTCCTGGGATGCGGTGGCCGTGTGCCCAGCGCGCGGCCGCATTCTTTTGCCCCATCCTGTCTGTCAGGGCCAAGAATTGCCCAAATTTGCATTAAAACTAGTTTCGAACCCAAATATTTGTCTGAAAATTAAAATAGTTTTACAACCAAGTCATAAAATGGACAAATACATCTATTGGTTGCCAACGTGGTCCCACACGTGCTCAATCAAGTCATTTTGAAGATTCACATAAGTGTATCAATCACGCATCTCACGGTGGAATTGGGCAAACTGTTCAAATGTGGCCGGGTCTTGGTGCAGGGGCTCAATATTTTCATCTTGATAATCAAATCCTTGGTCGAAGATACTCTCATCACGCTCGTCCTCGACGATCATGTTGTGCATGATCACACAAGCAGTCATCACCTCCCAAAGCTCCCTTTCATCCCATGACAGTGCAGGGTTTCGAACGATACCCCACCGGGATTGAAGCACACCAAAAGCACGTTCCACATCCTTTCTAACACTCTCTTGCATTTGGGCAAATCTCTTTCTCTTCTCACCTTGGGGTTTCGAGATTGTCTTCACAAAAGTTGACCAGTGAGGATATATACCATCTGCTAGATAGTATCCCTTGTTGTAATGGTGGCCGTTGATCTCAAAGTTGATAGGTGGGGAGTGGCCTTCTACAAGCCTCGCGAAGACTGGAGAACGCTGCAGCACGTTGATATCATTGTGAGAACCTGCCATGCCGAAGAAAGAATGCCATATCCAAAGATCTTGTGATGCCACCGCTTCTAATATGACAGTGCACCCGTTAACATGCCCCTTGTACTGGCCCTGCCAAGCAAATGGACAGTTCTTCCACTCCCAGTGCATACAATCTATGCTGCCAAGCATACCTGGAAAGCCTCTAGCCGCGTTGGTCGCCAACAATCTCTCTGTATCAGCGGCAGTTGGCTGCCTCAAGTACTCTGGGCCAAAGACCTCGATCACAGCCTGGCAAAACTTGTACATTGACATCAGACATGTTGTCTCACTCATACGCACATACTCATCCACCAGATCGCCTGGAATTCCATATGCAAGCATGCGGATGGCCGCGGTGCATTTCTGGTAGGAGGAGAATCCAAGCTTGCCAAGGGCATCCGTCTTGCACTCGAAGTATGGGTCATGAGCAACCACTCCCTCTCGGATACGATTGAACACATGCCTGGCCATACGAAAACGGCGACGAAATTTATCCGGCCTGAAGAGCTGGGTGTTGGCAAAGTAATCTGCATAGAGCAGGGCGTGGCCTCTCCCCCTGTTGCGGTTCAGGTTGGGAGCATGGCCAGGGATTGACCCCCTGTACCGAGGAAGCTGCCGTTGAATATGGTCGTGAACGACCAGTGCAGCCACCACAAGATCGTCATCATCCGACGACGAATCGTCCGATGAACAAAGGAAGTGATGGTAGAAAAACTCGTCTCCACTGTCCATACCTTTGTTGGCAAAAGGTCGAACACCTTGCGCTCGTGGTGGCGAAGAGGCCGCGATGATCACCTCGACGCAGCAGGGTGGTTGCCGGCCGGCTACAGGCCGTTCTGGAGCTCTCGTCGGAATCTGCCTCGGCCGCCGTGGTATGTCGCCGGCAGTCGTGTCCCCTCTGCCACCGGCAAGGATGGCGAGGGCCAAACCTCCTCCGATCGACGACCAAAACTATGGCGGAAGCGCGGGCGTGGTGGCGGCCATGTCGAGACGTGGTTTGGTACGGACGGCGGGGGGGCTGCGCGGTGAGGAGGCGGCCGGAGAATAGCGGCGGCGGCGGGGCGGGGCGGGGAGAGAGGGTGAAGCGTTGGGAGCGGAGGGACTGCTAGTGTCCCCGACAGGCGGGCCACGGGGGGGACAAGGACGTGCGTCGAGGCCGTCCGCGCACGTTTGTTTTACCCCAAACCGAGCGCAAGTTTGGGCCGGGATGAGTCAAAGCGGACGGAATCCGGACATTTGTCCGTTTGCACCCGCGCGCTGGGCCGCCTCATTTATCCTTTTTATCCCAAACGAACGAGGATGGACAGAATAGGGTCGTGCGGCGGAGTTGGCCTTACGTCCATGAATTCAAAGTCCGCGGCCTCGGTTGAGCACCTTGAGGAAAGCTTCTTCCGCGCATGTCAAAACCAGCATTGCTCTCGTCTGCTTGCTGTTGCGCCACGAGTCGCTTGTATAGCAGGAGTCGTCTTCCACTCGGGCGCCCGTTGGAGCGTGGCGTGGGCATGGGGGACATACCACCAGCGATCGGCCTTGCTGGTTACCCCGGTGACTAGCTTGGACGTGCAGAGCGCACGCCGGTACACAGGACAGTTTCATACTACTACTAGTAATCAATCGGCCTTGGTGGCCTGCCAGGCGGACAACACGAGGCTACGAGAGGGGTATACAGCGGGGAAACCTGAGCTTCGCAGCGTGCGTGCCTATAAACCTTGTTGACAAAAAAGAATCACTATATGCGCGCGTGCTACGGAGGAGTAGTTTGTCATCAGTCTGCAGTCAGTTCACTGTGGGTTGTGCGTGCGTCTACCAGCTTTAACTAGTTGGGGTAACGCTAGCCATGCATATGCCAAATGCCAGAGTCCAGAGCGTTTGTTGCCCGACTGCCAGCAGCGGTCCCGTAATCAGTCAAATCCATCACGCGCGCGCACTCACCCTGCGCAGCGGAGCCCCATGCGAGTACGTCAGATGGCGTCGACGACGGCGACCCCGTTCGTTTGGCGACTGTTGGAGATGGAACCACCGTGCGCGCGCCCGCCATGCCCCGCCTGGACGTGCAGAGGACCCGCCAATTCTTGCGCCGCATCCGTTGCACTTGCGCTGATCGGGTCCCCCGGCCTGCCCCTGCTGCACCGGACGTCGGGTTACGAGCCGGCACGCTTGCATTCGGATGTGGTCGAGGCTCCTCTTTTTTTCATAGTGATACGTGTCTTATTTATATAGAATAAAGATCAAGTTACAAGGCACGTAAGCATCGATCATATATAACTGAAAAAAAATCCTATGCAGAATACCAGCGCCTGTTTATTTCCTTCGACACCATCAAAGCGGCCATCAAAGAATAAAAAACAGATCACCTCTTCACCCAAACTTAATGCGGCTCCATCGCTGATCAGCAACTTTACGGACCTCCAAAATAGTTTGCTAAAAGCAAAACCATAGCCGTTGAAAAAATCAGGCCGAGGCAAAATGTCTCCGGACTTGCCATCGAACTTCAGAACTGACACCCCCGCATGACGACGATGTCGGAGGAGGAAATCAGAACTGTCAGCCTTCCACCACAGACCCAACACAAGATACTCCATCTTCCGGCTGTCACTTACATAGACAACCGCCTACGCGTACTCCTGAACAACAAAACCTCCCTGCTCCACCATGACGTCGGAGACAACGCCACAGCAACGGGAACAAAGCAGAAGGAGAGACACACCTGATGGAGTCATCGCCGCCGCCTCGCCAACACCATCCATGAACCCTAACGCTACCGATCTGAGGGATCGACAGAGACACGATGCCATCAATTCCGAGACGCCGCCATGAAAGACACCGTCGGTGTGAGAGTGGAGTTGAGACAGATTTATTCGTCCAGGCGTCACTTTCACTACTTCAACAACACACCACAATCTACAAATCCAAACCCTAACTACAGAACAAAGGAACAGGCCCCCCTCCCTCCTGCCGCCGGAGCAGCCGCCTAAGGAGAGGGGGCCAGCGCCCCGGCCGGTGAAGATCGGGGAAAATAGATCGCCTCATTCTAGACGTTTGTTCCTCGGATGCGCTTTCCGTGGTCGAGGCTCCTCCCTCGTCTGTTTTGGCCTCGCGCGCCGTTCAGCGGTCAGTAGCGTATACAGTAAGCATGCATGGAAGGCATATGCTTCGCTCTAAAAAACAAGATGGAAGGCATGCCTTTCAGATGCAGCCTTCGTTGGCACATCAGAATGCATGTACCTGGCCACCACCAGCCTGCACGCAACATTTTCACAGATCAAGATGACCATACCTGCCTTGGCCCTCTTCCCACGAGGTCCATCTCGCGATATTCACACACATGTTGCCACGTAGATACAGGAAAGAACAGGCCGGCGAGAACGACCCACTTGCCGAATGAAAAGGAAGTGCAAACCTGCACGGCCGTCCGTTGCCGGCTTTACCTGACTACTACGAGCGTAGTCCGTCTCGGATAACGAAAGAAAAATGCATGGGACGGCTGGACGCAAGCACGGCCGGAAAGAGCCGTATTCTAAGCTCATATTCATGATGCATTCGTATCATATCATGAAATGACGTATTGTCAAACATTCGGAAGATGGACCGATTTGCATGCTGTTTATTCTTCATGGAAAAGAGCTTTTTTCTTTAAATGGCAGGCTGATATACTGTAAATAATAAGCCTGACGACGCACAGACTAAAAGGATAGAAATCAAAGAGAGGACTAAAGCATTGTTAGAGGGTCCGGGATTGCTCTACAAGAACTGACTAACACAAGTGGTTTGCCGGCTGTAACATTGTTTAAAGAAACGTCACATCTGACGGTCAACTAATGCTCCTCGGTTGACACATAGCATCGGGACTTTACCATAAAACAGTTACATGCATGCATGGCCGAATTTCTTCGGACAACACACGTGGTAACGTTTTTTTTTTCTCTTTCCCGGCTAGCAACAAATTGAAGGTACGTTGGGAATACTATCAAATTCTGCTAGCAGAGAAAAGAAAAAGCAGTTTTGCTAAGTCTCAGTCGATTGAGACTACGTTATGTCTCAGTCGATAATATATTCCTTTGATCTTGCATGGAGATTTGTACACAAATTTTCTTTTCAGTTTTTCCTTTTTCTTCTTAACCTATATTACTTGATTGAGACTTCGTTAAGTCTCAGTCGACTGAGACCTAGCCACACCCAAGAAAAAACTACTCCCTCTATGTACAGATTAAAATGAGCGAACAAAACAGTAAAACATGTCTATATAATTCGATTTAGAAGAAAGTTAGAACATTTTATGTTTGTGAACCAAAGGAGTACATATGAACAAATACTTGCGATCCAGCTATGTATGGCTAAAGGACATACACATACTCACTGGCTGTTGGGGTGCATCTGTTCATGGCCCCACGTGGACATGGGCACATGGCAGCAATAGAAGTAGTGAAGGTACAGTATACACAAAGACTTGTGTCGCCTGCACCCAATCGTAAGGCGGGCTCTACCTAATACCTTCAATTTTTAGTCATACCTAGTACATACATACAGCAAATACAGTATATGTTATACAACTGCAACATGCATCAGCATAAGGCGACGGCAGACGCGCCAAAAGAGGCGTTCCCTTGTGGTGTATGGCACACATGCATGCATGCATCCATGTCCTGTACATGTGCGTCGTCTTCATCGTACAGGCTAAAGACAGCACCATTGACATGGGAGAGAGTATCAACAGAGGCATAGCTAGCCAAGAAGCAATAAGTCCATCTCTCTTGTCTCTCAAACTCAGCATCTTACGCTGCATACTCAACTATATTTTATTTACATACGACGTAGACATTAAGTCCGAAAACGGCAATACCTTCCAACATGTGTAAATGGTTCTTTCCGTAAACCATTGACGCAGGAGCGTACTTGATAATGCCTGTATTGTTGGAACATTTGGTCACGTAGGCATGGGCCAGGCATCTAGCGGAGCATGAGTATTTATAATCTGATGAACAGTGGGCATTTTTGGACGGGTTTGAGCTTGCTAATATGGTTAATTAGATGGGTATCTCTGGATGCTGCCCTAGATGCATCTTGCAAAGAGAATCCGTGGCCTGATAGGCTGACGTGCGAGGACAAAGACTCTCCCCATAAACCAACAAATTCTTGATCGATGCTCTCGTTTGTAACTTACAATATGGTCACTTGCTCCTAGTATGCACAAGCATCTAGCTTGCGTACGTACTCTATATGCGTAGCTAGCTAGTTAGCTGCCCGCGTCCAACTTGCACGCACATATCGGGAAAAACCATTGGCGTTCTGTCCTGTAAGCTTATGGTTAAAGTACATATCGATCTCCAGGGCGCGAGATGCATGGAGTGACGGAGATGACACAAATGGTTAAAGAACAGATAGATCTCCGTGCGCGTGGGGTTAGCAGTACCAGACCATCAGTGTGGCCTCTACTCCACATGGAGCAATACGACCTACGAGGGCCTCCTGCCACCATCGAAAACATCGTCACATCGACATGCAGTATGAGTTGCTGGTTTGGTAAACATCGCACGCGTGCATGGCTATGTAGAGACGTCCCTGGTTTCGGCATCGCCTGGTTAGTTTTCAAATCGGAGCTTGTCGTGACAGAGGCGTGAATCTTCAAATCGTAGCTTGCTAGATGGGTTTAGACCCAGTGTTTAAGACATCAATTGTTGGAAGGTCCCTAGTCGGTACAAGGTTAAGCTGCTGGGGCACCTATACGTTTTTTTTTCTGACAAAAACAAAAACAAAAACATATTACAACTCTAACCAGTCGTGCATCTTATTACATAAATGTGTTGCAAAAATTGAAGAAAAATAATTATTGTAAGGGCTAGTTCTTTTGGCAACTTCAAAAATAAGTCACCCCTCCCAGCTTTTCCCCTAAGCCACCTCTCTTATCATTTGGTCTTCTAAACTAGTTATAAGATAACTAATTTAAAAGTCTCACCAAGTTTAGAGGGCGGCTTACTTTTATGCTGGGAAGAGGCAACTTGTTTTTCAAGCCGCCCAAAAAACCCGGCACTAAGTTTTTGGGGAAGAAACCCGAGCTCCAAACTATTAAATTCATGCTCCACTCAGTTACTCCAAAAGTCCGAACTGATTGAGAGATGTGGGCAATATATTCAACAACCCCCTCACGTCTAGTCTTATTTAGTCCTTAGACGTAGGCTGGATGTAGGCTACAAAATCTTTTTTTTTAAGGCAAAGCAAAGCTTTATAGTTTAACGATGCTCAGGCATATCAGCCGTCGCACAAGCAGCCACATTGGGCGGTACATTTGAGTTCCACTCCATACAGTCATTAGGCGAACACGTATAGCCTATTTGAGCTAACTCATGTGCTACTGAATTCGCACTTCTTCGACAAGCACTTACGCTGAATTTGGAGAACCACATTTTGAGTTAGAACTTTGTGTCCTCAATTATGGCTGCATATGGTGAGGAATCTACCATCCAGATGTTCAGAGCGTCTGCCAAAAGCTGGGAGTCTGTTTCGAATGTCACTCTAATGGCTCCAACATCTGCTGCAGTCGCTACGGCCTCTGACAATGCACATACCTCCGCCCCAAATGCAGTCTCTATGTGATCCTGGTGGCCCGCCCGTGCAGTGATGATCTGCCCATTGGCATCCCGGGTAACAACACCCCAACCTCCAGACGAACTCCCCGGTCTGAATGCTCCATCCATATTGATTTTAATCTCATCGTTTTCTGGTGGCTGCCATTTGGCCAGGCTTAGCCTCTTGGTTGGCACACACGTCTGTCCATACTCGAGAGCATCACACCTAGATCTTCTGACAATCTCTGGCATCTTTGTTTGCGGCTCTCTTTCTCTAACCTTGTTTCTGTTATTCCACCAGTGCCACTAGAAGGTTATAATTAGGATACTATTGTCCTCCTCCAGCTCCCATAACTTCTCCAACATTGCATGGACACCCCTGACCTTCTCTAATCGGATTCGTATCTGCTCAAGCCCCAATTCTCTAACATTGCATGGCTACAAAATCTTTTATTAACACTGCGTTGGCATGGTCTTGAACTCAAAACCTCTTGGCTTGGATACCATATTGAATTCATGCTCCAGCTAGTTACTTCAAAAGCCTAAACTGATGAAGAGATGTGGGCAATATATTTCAACACAAACTATGGTGATTTTGTCACCAAAGTTGTCTTGGAGATTGCCACCATTGAAGTTCTATTTGAAGCGTTGATGTAAAAGAACTTGTGTGTGCTAGGAAAAGGGAACGTGGCACAACTCACATCTATTGACATGGCTGGCATATCACTTTCCCGCCATTTTTATGTGCTTTGTTTTGGACAGTGTTTTTTCCGGTTGTAAGTCTAGTGAATGTTATTCCATGTGGTACATAGATATAATTTTATATTGGTGAAAAGCAATATCAAACAGTATAGTGAATATTCATAGATATTGTGTTGCAAGAAATATTGTAAACCTAATATTTATCAAATTATAATGTATTAGACAACCCTTAGTAAGTTTCAAGTAACAGAACTAACAATAAGCACCATTTGCTACAAAGACTCATACTGACCACGTGTGCGGAAATAGTAAGGTTGTGCACCGTGGTCCTATCCAAATAAGATATTTAGTAACGGGGAGCCCACTTTCTCGTAAACACCATTAGCTGCGTTGGTGGTAAAAGAGAAATAAAATCTAGTACACATGCAAATAACAAACAAGAGGTTCTTCTTCTCCTTTTGACGTCGGGCCCAGAACAAGTGATTCAACCCTAGGCAGTTGTGTTCGTTGTTCTCCCTGATGGTGTCCTGGACTAGGGGTGGTAGACACGTCGGCTCACGGACATGTGGGCCAGGCCAAGGACCCCTAGGATTATCAACCAGTGGGCCACGCTTGTCGGGCCTGAGAGTGCCAAGGTGGAATGTTTCGAAGATTTGGCGCATAGTCTAAGACTTAGGGCGGTCTTCGACACATTAATCCTTAGATGCAACCGACCTATGTGTAACCCTAGGCAGCCCTAGTATTTATATAAGCCGAGGGGGGTGAGAACCGTATAGGTGGACTCTCATACACACACAATCTCATGGTACATCAACCTGTAACTTGTACCCCCTCCAACTCAATACAATCAAAGCAGGACGTAGGGTATTATCTCTTTGAGAAAGCATGAACCTGGGTAAATCTCATGTCACTGTTACCAACGTACCAAGGCTACCAACTTGGGCCCCTACCCGAGATCTGCTGGATTTGAGTCCATCAGTGGTGGCCCATGCAGTTCCCTTTGAGTAGTCGAAGCAGTTCGATGGCGCACTTATATGTCTCCAATGTATCTACTTCTCCAAAAACTTTTGCTATTTGTTTTGGCCTCTAATTTGCATGATTGAAATGAAACTAATCTAGAATGGCATTGTTTTCAGCAGAACTACCACGGTGTTGTTTTTGTGAAGAAATAAAAGTGCTCGGTATTGGATGGGATTTTTAGAGATTTTTAGAATATATAAAAATATTGGAGCAAAGAAGTACCGGAGAGGAGCCACCAGGGAGCCACACGGGCAGGGGCGCGGCCACCCCCAGGCCACACCATGTGTTCATGTGGGGTCCCTAGCCACTGCCTCGACCTTATTCCAACACTATAAATTCACATCTCCTCCGAAAAGATTACAAAGAAGTTTTGTCGCGTTTTACGATAGCCACAACCTCCTGTTCTTCGTTGGGAGCCCTAATCTGGAGTCCATTCCTAGCTCTGGAGAGAGGGATTTGTCGTCTTCGTCATCACCAACCATTCTCCATTAACAATTTCATGAGGCTCACATCCAAGTGCGAGCAATCTTCCGTAGGCATATGTAATAGAGTCAAATCTGGCAGATCTTGGGTAGGGGTCTCGATCTAGTAGCCTTGGCTAGATGGTAACAGGACACAAGGGGACACCGATGTTCACCTAGGTTCGGGCCCTCTGTAAGAGGTAAAATCCTACTTCCTACTTTGATTGTATTGATGAATGGGGTACAAAGTACATGTTGATCTACCACGAGATCGTGTATGAATGAGTTGGCCTCTACGGTCTACACCCCTTGGCTTATATAAACACCAGGGGAAATCTAGGGTTACACATAGGTCAGTTACATCTAAGGATAAACATACCGAAGATTACGTTCGTGCCTTGGAGTATGCGATAAGTCTTCAAAAGATTCCATCTTGATTCCTTTGGGGGCCTGACAAATGTGGCCCACCGGTTGGTTATTTTGGGAGTCCTCGGCCTGACCCACGTCCTCTGGGAGTTGACGTGGTTAGCACCCCCTTATACAAGACACCAACAGTAGCCCCCGAACTAGCCTTCAAGCCGAGGACTACCCTCAGATGAGTTTCCTTAATCTTTGGTCTTCGGTCTTGCAAACTGGTTCAACAACTTCTTCCCGCGTCCACTCCTAAAGTGATCAAAGTTTTGTCCGTGGAATATCATACCTCAATCATCTGAGGAGCCCCAATTGAGGTTTCCAAGAGGTATTTTCCTTCTCTCGGATCCGAAGACCCCTCCATTATAGAGCTACCCCAACGACAAAGTTTTCCCATCCCGAGGTAATGGCGCCGATTCAGCCGCGTTCTAACAACTTTGACCAAACCCAAACTACCACCATGTACTGTAGAACCATGCAGTTTTTTCATATGTCATTATAGTGAAGGAAATATGCCCTAGAGGCAATAATAAAGTTGTTATTTATATTTCCTTATATCATGATAAATGTTTATTATTCATGCTAGAATTGTATTAACCGGAAACTTGATACATGTGTGAATACATAGACAAAACAAAGTGTCCCTAGTATCGCTCTACTAGACTAGCTCGTTAATCAAAGATGGTTAAGTTTCCTAACCATAGACATGTGTTGTCATTTGATGAACGGGATCACATCATTAGGAGAATGATGTGATGGACAAGACCCATCTGTTAGCTTAACATAATGATCGTTAAGTTTTATTGCTATTGCTTTCTTCATGACTTATACATATTCCTTTGACTATGAGATTATGCAACTCCCGGATACCGGAGGAATACCTTGTGTGCTATCAAACGTCACAACGTAACTGGGTGATTATAAAGATGCTCTACAGGTATCTCCAAAGGTGTTTGTTGGGTTGGCATAGATCGAGATTAGGATTTGTCACTCCGAGTATCGAAGAGGTATCTCTGGGCCCTCTCAGTAATGCACATCATAATAAGCCTTGCAAGCAATGTGACTAATGAGTTAGTTACGGGATGATGCATTACAGAACGAGTAAAGAGACTTGCCGGTAACAAGATTGAACTAGGTATGAAGATACCGACGATCGAATCTCGGACATGACGATGAGTCTCGAAATGGTCGAGAGGTAAAGACTGATATATTGGATGATAGTATTCAGACACCGGAATGGTTCCGGAGTGTTTTGGGTATTTATCGGAGTACCGAGGGGTTACCGGAACCCCCTGGGGGAAGTAATGGGCCACATGGGCCATAGGAGGGAGGCAAAGCAGCCCACAAGGTGGTGGCGCCCCCATGGGGAGTCCTATTTGGACTAGGGGAGGGGGAGCGGCCCCCCTTTCCTTCTCCCTCTCCCTCTCCTTCCCCCCTTTCCCCCTCCAATAGAAGGAAGGGGGGGGGAATAGGACTAGGAGTCCAAGTGGGATTCCCCCCACTTGGCGCGCCCCTAGGCCGGCCTCCTCCCCTCTCCCTCCTTTATATACGGGGGCAGGGGGCACCTCTAAGACACATCAATTGTTCTTAGCCGTGTGCGGTGCCCCCCTCCACCGTTTACTCCTCCGGTTGTCGTAGTGCTTAGGTGAAGCCCTGCGCGGATCACTTTACCATCACCATCACCACGCCATCGTGCTGACAAAACTCTCCCTCGACACTTTGCTGGATTAAGTGTTCGAGGGACGTCATGAGTTGAACGTTTGCAGAACTCGGAGGTGCCGTACGTTTGGTGCTTGATCGGTTGAATCGAGAATACGTTCGACTACATCAACCGCGTTAAGCTAACGCTTCCGCTTTCGGTCTACGAGGGTACGTGGACATACTCTCCCCTCTCGTTGCTATGCATCTCCTAGATAGATCTTGCGTGATCGTAGGATTTTTTTTTGAAATTGCATGCTATGTTCCTCAATAGTGGCAACCAAGCCAGGTCTATGCGTAGATGATATGCACGAGTAGAACACAAAGAGTTGTGGGTGATCATAGTCATACCGCTTACCATCAATGTGTTATTTTGATTCGGTGGTATCGCTGGATGAAGCGTCCCAGACCAACATTACATGACCACGTTCATGAGACCGGTTCCACCGACAAACATGCAACTTGTTTTGCATAAAGGTGGCCGGCGGGTGTCTGTTTCTCCAACTTTAGTTGAATCAAATTTGACTACGACCGATCCTTGTTGAAGGTTAAAGCAGCAAACTTGACGAAACATCGTTGTGGTTTTGATGCGTAGGTAAGAACGATTCTTACGAAGCCTGTAGCAGTCGCATAAAACTTGCAACAACAAAGTAGAGGACGTCTAACTTGTTTTTGCAGGGCATGTTGTGATGTGATATGGTCAAGACATGTTGTGTGATAACCCACAAGCATAGGGGATCAATTGTAGCCTCTTTCGAGAAGTAAGAGTGTCAAACCCAATGAGGAGCTAAAGGTAGAACAAATATTCCCTCAAGTTCTATCGACCACCGATACAACTCTACGCATGCTTAACGTTTGCTTTACCTAGAACAAGTATGGAACTAGAAGTATTTTGTAGGTGTAACGGGATAGGTTTGCAAGAATATAAAGAGCACGTAAATAAAAACTAGGGGCTGTTTTAGGTAAATAAGCAATAAATTTAGTATAGCGAGTGTGGAAAAGTGGTGGTAGGAGTTGCGAAATTGTCCCTAAGCAATTGACTACTTTACTAGACTGATAGCAAGTTTTATGTGTGAGAGGCCACTGGTAGCATGTCATCCCTAACTTGGAATTCTATGCACTTATGATTGGAACTATTAGCAAGCATCCGCAACTACTAACATTCATTAAAGTAAAACCCAACTATCACATTAAGATATATTGGTCCCCCTTCAATCCCGTATGCATCAATTTCTATGCTAGGTTGAAGCTTCTGTCACTCTTGCCCTCCAATACATACTACTATCTGTTGGGGAACGTAGCAATAATTCAAAATTTTCCTACGTGTCACCAAGATCAATCTATGGAGTCATCTAGCAATGAGGGAGAATTGGATCTACATACCCTTGTAGATCGCGCGCGGAAGCGTTCAAGAGAACGGGGTTGATGGAGTCGTACTCGTCGTGATTCAAATCACCGATGATCCTAGTGCCGAACGGACGGCACCTCCACGTTCAACACACGTACGGAGCGGAGACGTCTCCCACGCCTTGATCCAGCAAGGAGGAGGGAGAGGTTGATGGAGATCCAACAGCACGACGGCGTGGTGGAAGTAGCGGGATTCCAACAGGGCTTCGCTAAGCGCTGCGGGAGGAGGGAGATGTGTCACGGGAGGGAGAGGGAGGCGCCAGGCCTTAGGTATGGTTTGCTCCTCCTTTTCCCCACTATATATAGGGCCAAGGGAGAGGGGGGAGGCGCAGCCCTTGCCCCTTCCTCCAAGGAAGGGTGCGGCCAAGGGGGGAGGAGTCCATCCTCCCCAAGGCACCTCGGAGGTGCCTTCCCCTTTTAGGACTCTCCCCTTTTTCTCTTCTCTTGGTGCATGGGCCTCTTGGGGCTGGTGCCCTTGGCCCATGTAGGCCAAGGCGCACCCCCTACAGCCCATGTGGCCCCCCGGGGCAGGTGGCCCCACCCGGTGGACCCCCGGGACCCTTCCGGTGGTCCCGGTACAATACCGGTGACCCCGAAACTTGTCCCGATGGCCGAAATAGCACTTCCTATATATAATTCTTTACCTCCGGACCATTCCGGAACTCCTCGTGACATCTGGGATCTCATCCGGGACTCCGAACAAATTTCGGATTACCGCATACTAATATCTCTATAACCCTAGCGTCACCGAACCTTAAGTGTGTAGACCCTACGGGTTCGGGAAGCATGCAGACATGACCGAGACGTTCTCCGGTCAATAACCAACAGCGGGATCTGGATACCCATGTTGGCTCCCACATGTTCCACGATGATCTCATCAGATGAACCACGATGTCAAGGACTTAATCAATCCTGTATACAATTCCCTTTGTCTAGCGGTATTGTACTTGCCCGAGATTCGATCGTCGGTATCCCTATACCTTGTTCAATCTCGTTATCGGCAAGTCTCTTTACTCGTTTCGTAACACATCATCCCGTGATCAACTCCTTGATCACATTGTGCACATTATGATGATGTCCTACCGAGTGGGCCCAGAGATACCTCTCCATTTACACGGAGTGACAAATCCCAGTCTCGATTCGTGCCAACCCAACAGACACTTTCGGAGATACCTGTAGTGTACCTTTATAGCCACCCAGTAACGTTGTGACGTTTGGTACACCCAAAGCATTCCTACGGTATCCGGGAGTTGCACAATCTCATGGTCTAAGGAAATGATACTTGACATTAGAAAAGCTTTAGCATACGAACTACACGATCTTTGTGCTAGGCTTAGGATTGGGTCTTGTCCATCACATCATTCTCCTAATGATATGATCCCATTATCAATGACATCCAATGTCCATGGTCAGGAAACCGTAACCATCTATTGATCAATGAGCTAGTCAACTAGAGGCTTACTAGGGACATGGTGTTGTCTATGTATCCACACATGTATCTGAGTTTCCTATCAATACAATTATAGCATGGATAATAAACGATTATCATGAACAAGGAAATATAATAATAACTAATTTATTATTGCCTCTAGGGCATATTTCCAACACTATCAACATACAACTAACCCTACGGTGTGATCCACGCACGCGCTCATATGATGGGCACCAAAGGACAGCAACATAACCACAAGGAAATTAAACCAATCATAGCAATTCACCAATTACCGATATGACAACGAAAATTTACTCAGACATCATAGGATGGCAACACATCATTGGATAATAATATGAAGCATAAAGCACCATGTTGAACTAGAGGGTACAACGGGTTGCGGGAGAGTGGACCGCTGTAGATAGATGGGGGAAGGTGATGAAGGTGTTGGTGTAGATTGCGGTGACGATGATGGCCCCGGCGGTGTTCCGACACCACCGGGAGAGAGGGGGAGAGAGCCCCCTTCTTCTTATTCTTCGTTGACCTTCTCCCTAGATGGGAGAAGGGTTTCCCCTCTTGTCCATGGTATCCATGGAGGCGGAGGGCTGAGAGCCCCTCCGAGATTGGATCTGTCACTCTGTCGCTCTCTGTTTCCGCGTTTCAGATTCTGGCCTTTCACCGTTTCTTATATTACCGGAGATCCGTAAGTCCGATTGGGCTGAAATTTTAACACGATTTGTATCTGGATATTGGCTTTATTGCGGCGAAAGAAGGGCACCAACCGCCTTACGAGGTGGCCATGAGGGTAGGGGCGCGCCCCCTTCCTCGTGCCCTCCTCGGGCATCGTCTCGCGTTGATTCTTCTTCCCAAAAATCACATATATTCCAAAAAAATCTCTGTAAGTTTTTATCCCGTTTGGACTCCGTTTGATATGGATTTTCTGTGAAACAAAAAACATGCAGCAACCAAGAACTGGCAGTGAGCACTGGATCAATAAGTTAGTCCCAAAAATAGTATAAAAAGTTGCCAAAAGTATATAAAAGTTGTAGAATATTGGCATGGAACAATAAAAAATTATAGATATGTCAGAGACGTATCAGCATCCCCAAGCTTAATTCCTGCTCGTCCTCGAGTAGGTAAATGATAAAAGAAGATAATTTTTGATGTGGCATGCTACCTAGCATAATCTTGATCATGTAATCTAATCATGACATGAATATTAAGACACGAGTGATTCAAAGACAATAATACTTCAAGCATACTAACAAAGTAATTATGTCTTCTCAAAATAACATAGCCAAAGAAAGCTCATCCCTACAAAATCATATAGTTTGGCTATGTTTCATCTTCGTCACACAAAATGCTCCCATCATACACAACCCCGATGACAAGCCAAGCAATTGTTTCATACTTTAGTATTTTCAAACTTTTTCAACCTTCACACAATATATGAGCGCGAGCCATGGACATAGCACTATGGGTGGAATAGAATATGATGATGGAGGTTGTGTGTAGAAGACAAAAAGGGAGAAAGTCTCACATCGACGCGGCTAATCAACGGGCTATGGAGATGCCCGTCAATTGATGTCAACGCGAGGAGTAGGGATTGCCATGCAACGGATGCACTAAGAGCTATAAGTGTATGAAAGCTCAAACTAGAAATTAAGTGGGTGTGCATCCAACTTGCTTGCTCATGAAGACCTCGGGCATTTGAAGAAGCCCATCATCGGAATATACAAGCCAAGTTCTATAATGAAAATTCCCACTACTATATGAACGTGATAACTCAAGAGACTCTCTATATGAAGAACATGGTGCTACTCTGAAGCACAAGTGTGGTAAAAGGATAGTAAGATTGCCCCTTCTCTCTTTTTCTCTAATTTTTTGCTTTTTTGTTTTGGTGGGCTTCTTTGGCCTCTTTTTTTATTTGGGCTTCTTTGGCCTCTTTTATTTTTTTAAAGTTCGGAGTGTCATCCCGACTTGTGGGGGAATCGTAGTCTCCATCATCCTTTCCTCACTGGGGCAATGCTCTAAAAATGACGATCATCACACTTTTATTTACTTACAACTCAAAATTACAACTCGATGTCTAGAACAAAGTATGACTATATATGAATGCCTCCGGCGGTGTACCGAGATGTGCAATGATCTAGCGTAGCAATGACATCAAAAAATGGACAAGCCATGAAAACATCATGCTAGATATCTTACGATCATGCAAAGAAATATGACAATGAATGCTCAAGTCATGTATATGATGATGATGGAAGTTGCATGGCAATATATCTCGGAATGGCTATGGAAATGCCATAATAGGTAGGTATTGTTGGAAATATGCCCTAGAGGCAATAATAAAAGAATTATTATTATATTTCCTTGTTCATGATAATTGTCTTTATTCATGCTATAATTGTGTTATTCGGAAATCGTAATACATGTGTGAATAACAGACACCAACATGTCCCTAGTAAGCCTCTAGTTGACTAGCTCGTTGATCAACAGATAGTCATGGTTTCCTGACTATGGACATTGGATGTCATTGCTAACGAGATCACATCATTAGGAGAATGATGTGATGGACAAGACCCAATCCTAAACATAGCATAAAGATCGTATAGTTCGTTTGCTAGAGTTTTTCAATGTCAAGTATCTTTTCCTTAGACCATGAGATCGTGTAACTCCCGGATACTGTAGGAGTGCTTTGGGTGTACCAAACGTCACAACATAACTGGGTGACTATAAAGGTATACTACGGGTATCTCCGAAAGTGTCTGTTGGGTTGACACGGATCAAGACTGGGATTTGTCACTCCGTATGACGGAGAGGTATCACCGGGCCCACTCGGTAATGCATCATCATAATGAGCTCAAAGTGACCAAGTGTCTGGTCACGGGATCATGCATTACGGTATGAGTAAAGTGACTTGCCGGTAACGAGATTGAACGAGGTATTGGGATACCGACGATCGAATCTCGGGCAAGTAACATACCGATTGACAAAGGGAATTGTATACGGGGTTACTTGAATCCTCGACATCGTGGTTCATCCGATGAGATCATCGAGGAGCATGTGGGAGCCAACATGGGTACCCAGATCCCGCTGTTGGTTATTGACCGGAGAGCGATCTCGGTCATGTCTACATGTCTCCCGAACCCGTAGGGTCTACACACTTAAGGTTCGGTGACGCTAGGGTTGTAGGGATATGTATATGCAGTAAACCAAATGTTGTTCGGAGTCCTGGATGAGATCCCGGACATCACGAGGAGTTCCGGAATGGTCCGGAGGTAAAGAATTATATGTAGGAAGTGCTATTTCGGCCATCGGGACAAGTTTCGGGGTCACCGGTATTGTACCGGGACCACCGGAAGGGTCCCGGGGGTCCACCGGGTGGGGCCACCTGCCCCGGGGGGCCACATGGGCTGTAGGGGGTGCGCCTTGGACCATATGGGCCAAGGGCACCAGCCCCAAGAGGCCCATGCGCCAAGAGATAAGGAAGGGAAGAGTCCCAAAGGGGGAAGGCACCTCCTAGGTGCCTTGGGGAGGAGGGATTCCTCCCTTGGCCGCCGCCCCCCTAGGAGATTGGATCTCCTAGGGCCGGCGCCCCCCCTAGGCTCCCTATATATAGTGGGGGAAGGAGGGCCTCTCAATCCACGCCTTTGGTGCCTCCCTCTCCCTCTCCAACACATCCTCCTCCTCCATAGTGCTTGGCGAAGCCCTGCCGGAGTACTGCAGCTCCACCACCACCACGCCGTCGTGCTGCTGTTGGAGCCATCTTCCTCAACCTCTCCATCCCCTTGCCGGATCAAGAAGGAGGAGACGTCATGCTGACCGTACGTGTGTTGAACGCGGAGGTGCCGTCCGTTCGGCGCTAGGATCTCCGGTGATTTGGATCACGTCGAGTACGCCTTCCTCATCCCCGTTCTTTGAACGCTTCCGCGCGTGATCTACAAAGGTATGTAGATGCAATCCGATCACTCATTGCTAGATGAACTCCTAGATGGATCTTGGTGAAACCGTAGGAAAATTTTTGTTTTCTGCAACGTTCCCCAACAGTGGCATCATGAGCTAGGTCTATGCGTAGTTCTGCTTGCGCGAGTAGAACACAATTTGTTGTGGGCGTAGATGTTGTCAACTTTCTTGCCGTTACTAGTCTTATCTTGCTTCAACGGTATTGTGGGATGAAGCGGCCCGGACCAACCTTACACGTACGCTTACGTGAGACCGGTTCCACCGACTAACATGCACAAGTTGCATAAGGTGGCTGGCGGGTGTCTGTCTCTCCTACTTTAGTTGGAGCGGATTCGATGAACAGGGTCCTTATGAAGGGTAAATAGAAGTTGACAAATCACGTTGTGGCTTTCACGTAGGTAAGAAAACGTTCTTGCTAGAACCCTACTTCAGCCACATAAAACTTGCAACAACAATTAGAGGACGTCTAACTTGTTTTTGTTTTCTGCAACATTCCCCAACAGTGGCATCATGAGCTAGGTCTATGCGTAGTTCTTCTTGCGCGAGTAGAACACAATTTGTTGTGGGCGTAGATGTTGTCAACTTTCTTGCCGTTACTAGTCTTATCTTGCTTCAACGGTATTGTGGGATGAAGCGGCTCGGACCAACCTTACACGTACGCTTACGTGAGACCGGTTCCACCGACTAACATGCACAAGTTGCATAAGGTGGCTGGCGGGTGTCTGTCTCTCCTACTTTAGTTGGAGCGGATTCGATGAACAGGGTCCTTATGAAGGGTAAATAGAAGTTGACAAATCATGTTGTGGCTTTCACGTAGGTAAGAAAACGTTCTTGCTAGAACCCTACTTCAGCCACGTAAAACTTGCAACAACAATTAGAGGACGTCTAACTTGTTTTTGCAGCAAGTGCTTTGTGATATGATATGGCCAAAGTTGTGATAAATGATGAATGACATATATGTGATGTATGAGATGTTCATGCTATTGTAATAGGAATCACGACTTGCATGTCGATGAGTATGACAACCGGCAGGAGCCATAGGAGTTGTCTTTATTTTTTTGTATGACCTGCGTGTCATTGAGAAACGCCATGTAAATTACTTTACTTTATTGCTAAACGCGTTAGCCATAGTAGTAGAAGTAATAGTTGGCGAGCAACTTCATGGAGACACAATGATGGAGATCATGATGATGGAGATCATGGTGTCATGCCGGTGACAAGATGATCATGGAGCCCCAAGATGGAGATCAAAGGAGCTATGTGATATTGGCCATATCATGTCACTATTATTATTTGATTGCATGTGATGTTTATCATGTTTTTCATCTTGTTTGCTTAGAACGACGGTAGTAAATAAGATGATCCCTCATAATAATTTCAAGAAAGTGTTCCCCCTAACTGTGCACCGTTGCGACAGTTCGTTGTTTCGAAGCACCACGTGATGATCGGGTGTGATAGATTCTAACGTTCACATACAATGGGTGTAAGACAGATTTACACACGCAATACACATAGGTTGACTTGACGAGCCTAGCATGTGTATAGACATGGCCTCGGAACACAGAAGACCGAAAGGTCGAGCATGAGTCGTATAGAAGATACGTTCAACATGAAGATGTTCACCGACGTTGACTAGTCCGTCTCACGTGATGATCGGACACAGCCTAGCTAACTCGGATCATGTTATACTTAGATGACTAGAAGAGGGATGTCTATCTAAGTGGGAGTTCATTATAATTTGATTAGATGAACTTAATTATCATGAACTTAGTCTAAAATCTTTGCAATATGTCTTGTAGATCAAATGGCCAACGTAGTCCTCAACTTCAACGTGTTCCTAGAGAAAACCAAGCTGAAAGACGATGGCAGCAACTATACGGACTGGGTCCGGAACCTGAGGATCATCCTCATAGCTGCCAAGAAAGATTATGTCCTACAAGCACCGCTAGGTGATCCACCCGTCCCACAGAACCAAGACGTTATGAACGCTTGGCAGACACGTGCTGATGACTACTCCCTCGTTCAGTGCGGCATGCTTTACAGCTTAGAGCCGGGGCTCCAAAAGCGTTTTGAGAGACATGGAGCATATGAGATGTTCGAAGAGCTAAAAATGGTTTTTCAAGCTCATGCCCGAATCGAGAGATATGAGGTCTCCGACAAGTTCTTCAGCTGTAAGATGGAGGAAAATAGTTCTGTCAGTGAGCACATACTCACTATGTCTGGGTTACATAACCGCTTGACTCAGCTGAGAGTTAATCTCTCGGATGACGCGGTCATTGACAGAATCCTCCAGTCGCTTCCACCAAGCTACAAGAGCTTTGTGATGAACTTCAATATGCAGGGGATGGAAAATACCATTCCTGAAGTATTTGCTATGCTGAAATCAGCAGAGGTAGAAGTCAAGAAGGAACATCAAGTGTTGATGGTCAATAAAACCACTAAGTTCAAGAAGGGCAAGGGTAAAAAGAACTCCAAGAAGGACGGCAAGGAAGTTGCCGCGCCTGGCAAGAAAGCTGCCGGGAAGAAGCCAAAGAATGGACCCAAGCCCGAGACTGAGTGCTTTTATTGCAAGGAAAGGGGTCACTGGAAGCGAAACTGCCCCAAATACTTAGCGGGCAAGAAGGCCGGCAAAACAAAAGGTATATGTGATATAAATGTAATTGATGTGTACCTTACCAGTACTCGTAGTAGCTCTTGGGTATTTGATACCGGTGCAGTTGCTCACATTTGTAACTCAAAGCAGGAGCTGCGGAATAAGCGGAGACTGGCGAAGGACGAGGTGACGATGCGCGTCGGGAATGGTTCCAAGGTCGATGTGATCGCCGCCGGCACGCTGCCTCTACATTTACCTACGGGATTAGTTTTAAACCTCAATAATTGTTATTTAGTGCCAGCTTTGAGCATGAACATTGTATCGGGATCTCGTTTAATTCGAGATGGCTACTCATTTAAATCCGAGAATAATGGTTGTTCCATTTATATGAGAGATATGTTTTATGGTCATGCTCCTATGGTGAATGGTTTATTCTTAATGAATCTCGAGCGTATTGCTACAGATATTCATAGTGTGAGTACCAAAAGATGTAAGGTTGATAATGATAGTCCCACATACTTGTGGCACTGTCGCCTTGGTCACATAGGTGTCAAACGCATGAAGAAGCTCCATGCAGATGGACTTTTAGAGTCTCTTGATTATGAATCATTTGACACGTGCGAACCATGCCTCATGGGTAAAATGACCAAGACTCCGTTCTCAGGAACAATGGAGCGAGCAACCAACTTATTGGAAATCATACATACTGATGTGTGCGGTCCAATGAGTGTTGAGGCTCGCGGTGGCTATCGTTATGTTCTCACCCTCACTGATGACTGGAGTAGATATGGGTATGTCTACTTAATGAAACACAAGTCTGAAACCTTTGAAAAGTTCAAGGAATTTCAGAGTGAAGTTGAGAATCAACGTGACAGGAAAATCAAGTTTCTACGATCAGATCGTGGAGGAGAATACTTGAGTCACGAATTTGGCACACACTTAAGAAAATGTGGAATAGTTTCACAACTCACGCCGCCTGGAACACCTCAGCGTAATGGTGTGTCCGAACGTCGTAATCGCACTCTATTAGATATGGTGCGATCTATGATGTCTCTTACCGATTTACCGCTATCCTTTTGGGGCTATGCTTTAGAGACTGCCGCATTCACTTTAAATAGGGCTCCGTCGAAATCCGTTGAAACGACACCGTTTGAATTATGGTTTGGTAAGAAACCTAAGTTGTCGTTTCTAAAAGTTTGGGGATGCGATGCTTATGTCAAGAAACTTCAACCTGAAAAGCTCGAACCCAAGTCGGAAAAATGCGTCTTCATAGGATACCCTAAAGAAACTGTTGGGTATACCTTCTACCTCAGATCCGAAGGCAAGATCTTTGTTGCCAAGAATGGATTCTTTCTAGAGAAAGAGTTTCTCTCGAAAGAAGTAAGTGGGAGTAAAGTAGAACTTGATGAAGTGTTACCTCTTGAAACGGAAAATGGCGCAACTCAAGAAAATGTTCCTGAGGTGCCTGCACCGACTAGAGAGGAAGTTAATGATAATGATCAAGATACTTCTGATCAAGCTCCTACTGAAATTCGAAGGTCCACAAGGACACGTTCCGCACCAGAATGGTACGGCAACCCTGTCTTGGAAATCATGTTGTTAGACAACGGTGAACCTTCGAACTATGAAGAAGCGATGGCGGGCCCGGATTCCGACAAATGGCTAGAAGCCATGAAATCCGAGATAGGATCCATGTATGAAAACAAAGTATGGACTTTGACTGACTTGCCCGTTGAACGGCGAGCCATAGAAAATAAATGGATCTTTAAGAAGAAGACAGACGCGGATGGTAATGTGACCATCTATAAAGCTCGGCTTGTCGCTAAGGGTTATCGACAAGTTCAAGGGGTTGACTACGATGAGACTTTCTCACCGGTAGCGAAGCTAAAGTCCATCCGAATCATGTTAGCAATTGCCGCATTCTACGATTATGAGATATGGCAAATGGACGTCAAAACGGCATTCCTTAATGGTTTCCTTAAGGAATAATTGTATATGATGCAGCCGGAAGGTTTTGTCGATCCTAAGAATGCTGACAAGGTGTGCAAGCTCCAACGCTCGATTTATGGGCTGGTGCAAGCACCTGGGAGTTGGAACATTCGCTTTGATGAGATGATCAAAGCGTTTGGGTTTACGCAGACTTATGGAGAAGCCTGCGTTTACAAGAAAGTGAGTGGGAGCTCTGTAGCATTTCTCAAACTATATGTAGATGACATACTTTTGATGGGAAATGATATAGAACTCTTGGACAGCATCAAGGCTTACTTGAATAAGAGTTTTTCAATGAAGGACCTTGGAGAAGCTGCTTATATATTAGGCATCAAGATCTATAGAGATAGATCAAGACGCCTCATAGGTCTTTCACAAAGCACATACCTTGATAAGATATTGAAGAAGTTCAATATGGATCAATCTAAGAAGGGGTTCCTGCCTGTGTTACAAGGTATGAAATTGAGCTCAGCTCAATGTCCGACCACGGCAGAAGATATAGAAGAGATGAGTGTCATCCCCTATGCCTCAGCCATAGGTTCTATTATGTATGCCATGCTGTGTACCAGACCTGATGTAAACCTTGCCGTAAGTTTGGTAGGAAGGTACCAAAGTAATCTCGGCAAGGAACACTGGACAACGGTCAAGAATATCCTGAAGTACCTGAAAAGGACTAAGGAAATGTTTCTCGTTTATGGAGGTGACGAAGAGCTCGTCGTAAAGGGTTACGTCGACGCTAGCTTCGACACAGATCTGGATGACTCTAAGTCACAAACCGGATACGTGTATATTTTGAATGGTGGGGCAGTAAGCTGGTGCAGTTGCAAGCAGAGCGTCGTGGCGGGATCTACATGTGAAGCGGAGTACATGGCAGCCTCGGAGGTAGCACATGAAGCAATATGGGTGAAGGAGTTCATCACCGACCTAGGAGTCATACCCAATGCGTCGGGGCCGATCAAGCTCTTCTGTGACAACACTGGAGCTATTGCTCTTGCCAAGGAGCCCAGGTTTCACAAGAAGACAAGGCACATCAAGCGTCGCTTCAACTCCATTCGTGAAAATGTTCAAGATGGAGACATAGAGATTTGTAAAGTACATACAGACCTGAATGTAGCGGATCCGTTGACTAAACCTCTCCCTAGAGCAAAACATGATCAACACCAAAATTCCATGGGTGTTCGATTCATCACAATGTAACTAGATTATTGACTCTAGTGCAAGTGGGAGACTGTTGGAAATATGCCCTAGAGGCAATAATAAAAGGATTATTATTATATTTCCTTGTTCATGATAATTGTCTTTATTCATGCTATAATTGTGTTATTCAGAAATCGTAATACATGTGTGAATAACAGACACCAACATGTCCCTAGTAAGCCTCTAGTTGACTAGCTCGTTGATCAACAGATAGTCATGGTTTCCTGACTATGGACATTGGATGTCATTGATAACGAGATCACATCATTAGGAGAATGATGTGATGGACAAGACCCAATCCTAAACATAGCATAAAGATCGTGTAGTTCGTTTGCTAGAGTTTTTCCAATGTCAAGTATCCTTTCCTTAGACCATGAGATCGTGTAACTCCCGGATACCGTAGGAGTGCTTTGGGTGTACCAAACGTCACAACGTAACTGGGTGACTATAAAGGTATACTACGGGTATCTCTGAAAGTGTCTGTTGGGTTGACACGGATCAAGACTGGGATTTGTCACTCCGTATGACGGAGAGGTATCACTGGGCCCACTCGGTAATGCATCATCATAATGAGCTCAAAGTGACCAAGTGTCTGGTCACGGGATCATGCATTACGGTACGATTAAAGTGACTTGCCGGTAACGAGATTGAACGAGGTATTGGGATACCGACGATCGGATCTTGGGCAAGTAACATACCGATTGACAAAGGGAATTGTATACGGGGTTACTTGAATCCTCGACATCGTGGTTCATCCGATGAGATCATCAAGGAGCATGTGGGAGCCAACATGGGTATCCAGATCCCGCTGTTGGTTATTGACCGGAGAGCGATCTCGGTCATGTCTACATGTCTCCCGAACCCGTAGGGTCTACACACTTAAGGTTCAGTGACGCTAGGGTTGTAGGGATATGTATATGCAGTAACCCGAATGTTGTTCGGAGTCCTGGATGAGATCCCGGACGTCACGAGGAGTTCCGGAATGGTCCGGAGGTAAAGAATTATATATAGGAAGTGCTATTTCGGCCATCGGGACAAGTTTCGGGGTCACCGGTATTGTACCGGGACCACCGGAAGGGTCCCGGGGGTCCACCGGGTGGGGCCACCTGTCCCGGGGGGCCACATGGGCTGTAGGGGGTGCGCCTTGGCCCATATGGGCCAAGGGCACTAGCCCCAAGAGGCCCATGCGCCAAGAGATAAGGAAGGGAAGAGTCCCAAAGGGGGAAGGCACCTCCTAGGTGCCTTGGGGAGGAGGGATTCCTCCCTTGGCCGCCGCCCCCCTAGGAGATTGGATCTCCTAGGGCCGGCACCCCCCCTAGGCTCCCTATATATAGTGGGGGAAGGAGGGCCTCTCAATCCACGCCTTTGGTGCCTCCCTCTCCCTCTCCAACACATCCTCCTCCTCCATAGTGCTTGGCGAAGCCCTGCCGGAGTACTGCAGCTCCACCACCACCACGCCGTCGTGCTGCTGTTGGAGCCATCTTCCTCAACCTCTCCTTCCCCTTGCTGGATCAAGAAGGAGGAGACGTCACGCTGACCGTACGTGTGTTGAACGCGGAGGTGCCGTCCGTTCGACGCTAGGATCTCCAGTGATTTGGATCACGTCGAGTACGCCTTCCTCATCCCCGTTCTTTGAACGCTTCCGCACGTGATCTACAAAGGTATGTAGATGCAATCCGATCACTCGTTGCTAGATGACTCCATAGATTGATCTTTATGATGCGTATAAAATTTTAAATTTCTGCTACGATCCCCAACATTTTCTGCATCACCCTTTCCTCTTCAAGGGAAAACCAACGCAAGTGCTCAAGAGGTAGCAAGAAGGATTTCTGGCGCCGTTGCCGGGGAGGTTCACGCAAAAGTCAACATACCAAGTACCCATCACAAAACATTATCTCCCGCATTACATTATTTGCCATTTGCCTCTCGTTTTCCTCTCCCCCACTTCACCCTTGCCGTTTTATTCACCCTCTCTCTCTCCATCCTCCCTCTCTTTCTTCGTTTGCCGCTTTTTGCCCGTTTCTCGTTTGCTCGTGTGTTGGATTGCTTGCTTGTCATGATGGCTCAAGATAATACTAAATTGTGTGACTTTACCAATATCAACAACAATGATTTTCTTAGCACTCCGATTGCTCCTCTCACCGATACTGAATCTTGTGAAATAAATATTGCTTTAATGAATCTTGTCATGAAAGATCAATTCGCTGGCCTTCCTAGTGAATATGCCGCTACCCATCTAAATAGCTTCGTTGATTTGTGTTATATGCAAAAGAAGAAATATGTGGACAATGATATTGTTAAATTGAAGCTATTTCCTTTTTCGCTTAGAGATCATGCTAAAGCTTGGTTTTCATCTTTGCCTAAAAATAGTATTGATTCGTGGAATAAGTGCAAAGATGCTTTTATCTCTAAGTATTTTCCTCCCGCTAAGATCATCTCTCTTAGGAACGATATTATGAATTTTAAGCAACTTCATCATGAACATGTTGCACAAGCTTGGGAGAGGATGAAATTAATGATACGTAATTGCCCTACACATGGTTTGAATTTGTGGATGATTATACAAAATTTTTATGCCGGATTGAATTTTGCTTCTAGAAATCTTTTAGATTCGGCCGCGGGAGGCACTTTTATGGAAATCACTTTAGGAGAAGCTACTAAACTCCTAGATAATATTATGGTTAATTATTCTCAATGGCACACTGAAAGATCTACTAATAAGAAAGTGCATGCGATAGAAGAAATTAATGTTTTGAGTGGAAAGATGGACGAACTTATGTAATTATTTGCTAATAAAAGTGTTTCTTCTGATCCTAATGATATGCCTTTGTCTGCTTTGATTGAGAATAATAATGAATATATGGATGTGAATTTTGTTGGTAGGAATAATTTTGGTAACAACGCGTATAGAGGAAACTTTAATCCTAGGTCGTATCCTAGTAATTCCTATAATAATTATGGTAATTCCTACAACAATTCTTATGGAAATTATAAAAAGATGCCCTATGATTTTGAATCTAATATTAAAGAATTTATTACTTCGCAAAAGAATTTCAATGCTTTGATTGAAGAAAAATTGCTTAAGATTGATGAGTTGGCTAGGAACGTTGATAGAATTTCTCTTGATGTTGATTCTTTGAAACTTAGATCTATTCCACCTAAGCATGATATCAATGAGTCTCTCAAATCCATGAGAAATTCCATTGATGAGTGCAAAGAAAGAACCGCTAGGATGCGTGCTAAGAAAGATTGCTTTATAAAAGCGTGTTCTTCTAGTTTCCATGATAATAAAGATGAAGATCTAAAAGTTATTGATGCTTCCCCTATTAAATCTTTGTTTTTCAATATTAATCTTGATAATTATGGGACTGAACATGATCCACCTTTACCTAGACGGCGTTCCAAAAATTTGGAGTCTTTAGTTCTTGATGCTAAAATTGTTAAAAGTGGGATTGAAGAAGTCAAAACTTTAAATATTAATGAACCCACTATTTTGGATTTCAAGGAATTTAATTATGATAATTTCTCTTTGATAGATTGTATTTCCTTGTTGCAATCCGTGCTAAATTCTCCTCATGCTTATAGTCAAAATAAAGCTTTTACTAAATATATCGTTGATGCTTTGATGCAATCTTATGAAGAAAAACTTGAGTTGGAAGTTTCTATCCCTAGAAAACTCTATGATGAGTGAGAACCTACTATTAAAATTAAAATTAAAGACCATGAATGCTATGCTTTGTGTGATTTAGGTGCTAGTGTTTCCACGATTCCAAAGACTTTGTGTGATTTGTTAGGTTTCCGTGATTTTGATGATTGCTCTTTAAACTTGCACCTTGCGGATTCCACCATTAAGAAACCTATGGGAAGAATTAATGATGTTCTTATTGTTGCAAATAGGAACTATGTGCCCGTAGATTTTATTGTTCTTGATATCGATTGCAATCCTTCATGTCCTATTATTCTTGGTAGACCTTTCCTTAGAACGATCGGTGCAATTCTTGATATGAAGGAAGGAAATATTAGATTCCAATTTCCGTTAATGAAAGGCTTGGAACACTTAAATAGAAATTAAATTAAATTACCTTATGAATCTATTATGAGAGCCACTTATGGATTGCCTACCAAAGATGGCAACACCTAGATCTATCCTTGCTTTTTATGCCTAGCTAGGGGCGTTAAACGATAGCGCTTGTTGGGAGGCAAGCCAATTTTATTTTTATTCCTTGCTTTTTTCTCCTGTTTAGTAATAAATAATTTATCTAGCCTCTGTTTTGGTTGTGTTTATTGTGTTTAATTAGTGTTTGTGCCAAGTAGAACCGTTGGGAAGACTTGGGAAAAGTCTTTTTAATCTTGCTGTAAAAAACAGAAACTTTAGCGCTCACGAGAATTACTGCCATTTTTATTTGGAAAGTGATATTTAGTTAAATCTTTTTGAATATGATTAATAGATATATTGCTCACGTCCATCAATTTATTTTAGAATTTTTGGGGTTCCAGATCTTGCTCTAGCTACAGATTACTACAGACTGTTCTGTTTTTGACAGATTCTGTTTTTCGTGTGTTGTTTGCTTATTTTGATGAATCTATGGCTAGTAAAATAGTTCATAAACCATAGAGAAGTTGGAATACAATAGGTTTAACACCAATATAAATAAATAATGAGTTAATTACAGTACCTTGAAGTGGTGTTTTGTTTTCTTTCGCCAACGGAGCTCACGAGAGTTTCTACTTTAAGTTTTGTGCTGTGAAGTTTTCAAGTTTTGGGTGAAACATTTGATGGATTATGGAACAAGGAGTGGCAAGATACTAAGCTTGGGGATGCCCATGGCACCCCAAGATAATCTAAGGACACCTAAAAGCCAAAGCTTGGGGATGCCCCGGAAGGCATCCCCTCTTTCGTCTACTTCCATCGGTAACTTTACTTGGAGCTATATTTTTATTCACCACATAATATGTGTTTTGCTTGGAGCGTCTTGTATGATTTGAGTCTTTACTTTTTAGTTTAACACAATCATCCTCGTTGTACACATGATTCATAAATTATTAGAATACTCTATGTGCTTCACTTATATCTTTTGAGTTATATAGTTTTGCTCTAGTACTTCACTTATATCTTTTAGAGCACGGTGGTGATTTTGTTTCATAGAAACTATTATTCTATCATGCTTCACTTAGATTATTTTGAGAGTCTTAAATAGCATGGTAATTTACTTAAATAATTCTAATATGCTAGGTATTCAATACTAGTAAAAACTTTCTTATGAGTGTGTTGAATACTAAGAGAAGTTTGATGCTTGATGATTGTTTTGAGACATGGAGGTAGTGATATCAAAGTTGTGCTAGTTTAGTAGTTGTGAATTTGAAAAATACTTGTGTTGAAGTTTGCAAGTCCCGTAGCATGCACGTATGGTAAACGTTATGTAACAAATTTGAAACATGAAGTGTTCTTTGATTGTCCTCCTTATGAGTGGCGGTTGGGGATGAGCGATGGTCTTTTCCTACCAATCTATCCCCCTAGGAGCATGCGCGTAGTGCTTGGTTTTTGATGACTTGTAGATTTTTTGCAATAAGTATGTGAGTTCTTTATGACTAATGTTGAGTCCATGGATTATACGCACTCTCACCCTTCCATCTTTGCTAGCCTCTTCGGTACCGTGCATTGCCCTTTCTCACATTGAGAGTTGGTGCAAACTTCGCCGGTGCATCCAAAACCCGTGATATGATACACTCTTTCACACATAAACCTCCCTATATCTTCCTCAAAACAACCACCATACCTACCTATTATGGCATTCCCATAGCCATTTCGAGATATATTGCCATGCAACTTTCCACCGTTCCATTTATCATGACACGTTCATCATTGTCATATTGCTTTGCATGATCATGTAGTTGACATAGTATTTGTGGCAAAGCCACCATTCATAATCCTTTCATACATGTCACTCTTGGTTCATTGAATATCCCGGTACATCGCCGGAGGCATTCATATAGAGTCATACTTTGTTGTAGTATCGAGTTGTAATCATTGAGTTGTAAATAGAAGTGTGATGATCATCATTTTCTAGAGCATTGTCCCAAGTGAGGAAAAAAGGGAGAAATGCCATAAAAAATGAGAAGGCCCAAAAAATGAGAGAAAAAGAGAGAAGGGACAATGTTACTATCCTTTTTACCACACTTGTGCTTCAAAGTAGCACCATAATCTTCATGATAGAGAGTCTTTTGTTTTGTCACTTTCATATACTAGTGGGAATTTTTCATTATAGAACTTGGCTTGTATATTCCAACAATGGGCTTCCTCAAATGCCCTAGGTCTTCGTGCGCAAGCAAGTTGGATGCACACCCACTTAGTTTTTTTGTTGAGCTTTCATATATTTATAGCTCTAGTGCATCCGTTGCATGGCAATCCCGACTCCTTGCATTAACATCAATTGATGGGCATCTCCATAGCTCGTTGATTAGCCTCTTTGATGTGAGACTTTCTCCCTTTTATCTTCTCCACATAACCCCCATCATTATTCTATTCCACCCATAGTGCTATATCCATGGCTCACGCTCATATATTGCGTGAAGGTTGAAAAAGTTTGAGATTACTAAAGTATGAAACAATTGCTTGGCTTGTCATCAGGGTTGTGCATGATGAGAGCATTCTTGTGTGACAAAAATGGAGCATGACTAAACTATATGATTTTGCAGGGATGAACTTTCTTTGGCCATGTTATTTTGAGAAGACATAATTGCTTAGTTAGTATGCTTGAAGTATTATTATTTTTATGTCAATATTGAACTTTTATCTTGAATCTTTAGGATCTGAATATTCATACCACAATTAAGAAGAATTACATTGAAAATATACCAAGTAGCATTCCACATCAAAAATTCTGTTTTTATCATTTACCTACTCGAGGACGAGCAGGAATTAAGCTTGGGGATGCTTGATACGTCTCCAACGTATCTATAATTTTTGATTGTTCCATGATATATTATATTTTGTTTTGGACATTATTGGGCTTTATTATACACTTTTATATTATTTTGGGACTAACCTATTAACCGGAGGCGCGGCCCAGAATTGCTGTTTTTTGCCTATTTTAGGGTTTCGCAGAAAAAGAATATCAAACGGAGTCCAAAAGGAATGAAACCTTCGGGAACGTGATTTTCGGAACGAAAGTGATCCAGAGGACTCGGACCCTACGTCAAGCAATCAACGAGGAGGGCACGAGGTAGGGGCGCGCCTACCCCCCCCCCCCCCCCCCCCCCCCCCCCCCCCCGGCGCGCCCTCCACCCTCGTGGGCCCCCCCCCCCCAGGCGCGCCCTCCACCCTCGTGGGCCCCCTGTTGCTCCACTGACGTACTCCTTCCTCCTATATATACCTACGTACCCCCAAACGATCAGATACAGAGCCAAAACCCTAATTCCACCGCCGCAACTTTCTGTATCCACGAGATCCCATCTTGGGGCCTGTTCCGGAGCTCCACCGGAGGGGGCATCATTCACGGAGGGCTTCTACATCAACACCATAGCCTCTCCGATGAAGTGTGAGTAGTTTACCTCAGACCGACAGGTCCATAGTTAGTAGCTAGATGGCTTCTTCTCTCTTTTTGGATCTCAATACAATGTTCTCCCCCTCTCTTGTGGAGAACTATTCGTTGTAATATTCTTTTTGCGGTGTGTTTGTTGAGATCGATGAATTGTGGGTTTATGATCAAGTCCATCTATGAACAATATTTAAAATTCTCTGAATTATTTTATGTATGATTGGTTATCTTTGCAAGTCTCTTCGAATTATCAGTTTGGTTTGGCCTACTAGATTGATCTTTCTTGCAATGGGAGAAGTGCTTAGCTTTGGGTTCAATCTTGCGGTGTCCTTTCCCACTGACAGTAGGGCAGCAAGGCACATATTGTATTGTTGCCATCGAGGATAACAAGATGGGGTTTTCATCATATTGCATGAGTCTATCCCTCTACATCATGTCATCTTGCTTAAGGCGTTACTCTGTTTTAACTTAATACTCCAGATGCATGCTGGATAGCGGTCGATGAGTGGAGTAATAGTAGTAGATGCAGGCTCGAGTCGGTCTACTTGTCTCGGACGTGATGCCTATATACATGATCATACCTAGATATTCTCATAACTATGCTCAATTCTGTCAATTGCTCAACAGTAATTTGTTTGGCCACCGTGAATACTTATGCTCTTGAGAGAAGCCACTAGTGAAACCTATGGCCCCCGGGTTTATCCTCCATCATATTAATCTTCCAATACTTATTTATTTCCTTTTCCTTTTATTTTACTTTCCATCTTTATCATAAAAATACCAAAAAATATTATCTTATCATATCTATCAGATCTCACTCTCGTAAGTGACCATGTAGGGATTGACAACCCCTTATCGCGTTGGTTGCGAGGATTTATTTGTTTGTGTAGGTGCGAGGGACTCGTGCGTGGCCTCCTACTGCATTGATACCTTGGTTCTCAAAACTGAGGGAAATACTTACGCTACTTTGTTGTTGGAAATATGCCCTAGAGGCAATAATAAAATGGTTATTATTATATTTCCTTGTTCATGATAATTGTCTATTGTTCATGCTATCATTGTGTTATCCGGAAATCGTAATACATGTGTGAATACATAGACCACAACATGTCCCTAGTGAGCCTCTAGTTGACTAGCTCGTTGATCAATAGATGGTTACGGTTTCCTGACCATGGACATTGGATGTCATTGATAACGGGATCACATCATTAGGAGAATGATGTGATGGACAAGACCCAATCCTAAGCATAGCACAAGATCGTGTAGTTCTTCTGCTAGAGCTTTTCTAAGTGTCAAGTATCATTTCCTTAGACCATGAGATTGTGCAACTCCCGGATACCGTAGGAGTGCTTTGGGTGTACCAAACGTCACAACGTAACTGGGTGGCTATAAAGGTACACTACAGGTATCTCTGAAAGTGTCTGTTGGCTTGGCATGAATCGAGACTGGGATTTGTCACTCCGTATGACGGAGAGGTATCTCTGGGCCCACTCGGTATTGCATCATCATAATGAGCTCAGTGTGACTAAGTAGTTGGTCACGGGATCATGCATTACGGAACGAGTAAAGTGACTTGCCGGTAACGAGATTGAACGAGGTATTGGGATACCGACGATCGAATCTCGGGCAAGTAACGTACCGATTGACAAAGGGAATTGTATACGGGATTGCTTGAATCCTCGACATTGTGGTTCATACGATGAGATCATCATGGAACATGTGGGAGCCAACATGGGTATCCAGATCCTGCTGTTGGTTATTGGCCGGAGAGTTGTCTCGGTCATGTCTGCATGGTTCCCGAACCCGTAGGGTCTACACACTTAAGGTTCGATGACGCTAGGGTTATTAGGAAGACTTGTATGTGATTATCGAATATTGTTTGGAGTCCCGGATGAGATCCTGGACGTCACGAGGAGTTCCGGAATGGTCCGGAGATGAAGATTTATATGTAGGAAGTTGTCATACGGTCACCGGAAAGGTCCGGGGGCATATCAGTATTGTACTGGGGCCACCGGAGGGGTTCCGGGGTCCACCGGAAGGGGCCACCTCTCTCGGAGGGCCTAATGGGCCGTAGAGGAAAGGGAACCAGCCCTGCATGGGCTGGGCGCGTCCCCCCTTGGGCCCATGCGCCTAGGGTTGGGGGGAACCCTAAGGGGGGCGCCCCCTTGCTTGGGGGGCAAGCCCCCTCCCCTTGGCCGCCGCCCCCTCTAGATCTCATCTAGAGGGGGCCGGCCCCCTTCCTCCTTCCCCTATAAATAGAGGGGCAAGGGGAGGGCTGCACACCACATCCAAGGCACAGCCCCTCCCCTCCCCAACACCTCTCCTCCTCCGCAAGAGCTTGGCGAAGCCCTACCGGAGTACTACTGCTCCACCACCACCACGCCGTCGTGCTGCTGTTGGAGCCCTCTTCCTCGAACTCTCCCTCCTCCTTGGTGGATCAAGGCGCGGGAGACGTCCTCGCTCCGTACGTGTGTTGAACGCGAAGGTGCCGTCCGTTCAGCGCTAGGATCATCGGTGATTTGGATCACGACGAGTACGACTCCATCATCCCCGTTCTCTTGAACGCTTCCGCTCGCGATCTACAAGGGTATGTAGATGCACTCCTCTTCCCCTCGTTGCTAGATGACTCCATAGATTGATCTTGGTGATGCATAGAAAACTTTAAATTTCTGCTACGATCCCCAACAGTGGCATCATGAGCTAGGTCTATGCGTAGTTTCTATGCACGAGTAGAACACAAGTTTTTGTGGGCGTCGATTTTGTCAATTTACTTGTCGTTACTAGTCTTATCTTGATTCGGCGGCATCGTGGGATGAAGCGGCCCGGACCAACCTTACACGTACGCTTACGTGAGACTGGTTCCACCAACTGACATGCACTGGTTGCATAAGGTGGCTAGCGGGTCTCTGTCTCTTCCACTTTAGTCGGATCGGATTCGATGAAAAGGGTCCTTATGAAGGGTAAATAGAAATTGGCATATCACGTTGTGGTTTGGGCGTAGGTAAGAAACGTTCTTGCTAGAAACCTATAGCAGCCACGTAAAAACTTGCAACAACATTTAGAGGACGTCTAACTTGTTTTTGCACCATATGTCGTGTGATGTGATATGGCCAAAAGGATGTGATGAATGATATATGTGATGTGTGAGATTGATCATGTTCTTGTAATAGGAATCACGACTTGCATGTCGATGAGTATGACAACCTGCAGGAGCCATAGGAGTTGTCTAGATTTATTTATGACCTGCGTGTCAACTTATACGTCATGTAATTACTTTTCTTTATCGCTAACCGTTAGCCATAGTAGTAGAAGTAATAGTTGACAAGACAACTTCATGAAGTCATGATGATGGAGATCATGGTGTCATGCCGGTGACGACGATGATCATGGCGCCCCGAAGATGGAGATCAAAAAGGAGCAAAATGATATTGGCCATATCATGTCACTATTTGATTGCATGTGATGTTTATCATGTTTTACATCTTATTTGCTTAGAACGACGGTAGCATAAATAAGATGATCCCTCACAATAATTTCAAGAAAGTGCTCCCCCTAATTGTGCACCGTTGCTACGGTCCGTTGTTCCGAAGCACCACGTGATGATCGGGTGTGATAGGTTCTAACGTTCGCATACAACGGGTGTAAGCCAGATTTACACACGCAGAACATTTAGGTTGACTTGACGAGCCTAGCATGTACAGACATGGCCTCGGAACACGGAAGACCGAAAGGTCGAACATGAGTCGTATAGAAGATACGATCAACATGAAGATGTTCACCCATGATGACTAGTCTGTCTCACATGATCATCGGACATGGCCTAGTTGAATCGGATCATGTATCACTTAGATGACTAGAGGGATGTCTATCTGAGTGGGAGTTCATTAAATAATTTGATTAGATGAACTTAATTATCATGAACTTAGTCTAAAATCTTTACAATATGTCTTGTAGATCAAATGGCCCACGCTAATGTTGTCCTCAACTTCAACGCGTTCCTAGAGAAAACCAAGCTGAAAGACGATGGTAGCAACTATACGAACTGGGTCCGGAACTTGAGGATCATCCTCATAGCTGCCAAGAAAGCATATGTCCTTGAAGCACCGCTAGGTGAAGTACCACCTCCAGCAAACCAAGACGTTATGAATGCTTGGCAGTCCCGTGCTGATGATTACTCCCTGGTTCAGTGCGGCATGCTTTACAGCTTAGAACCGGGGCTCCAGAAGCGTTTTGAGCAACACGGAGCATATGAGATGTTCTAAGAGCTGAAAATGGTTTTCCAAGCTCATGCCCGGGTCGAGAGATATGAAGTCTCCGACAAGTTCTACAATTGTAAGATGGAGGAGAATAGTTCCGTCAGTGAGCACATACTCAAAATGTCTGGGTTGCACAACCGCTTGTCTCAGCTGGGAGTTAATCTCCCGGATGATGCGGTCATTGACAGAATCCTTCAATCGCTCCCACCTAGCTACAAGAGCTTTGTGATGAACTTCAATATGCAGGGGATGGAAAAGACCATTCCTGAGGTATATTCAATGCCGAAATCAGCGGAGGTGGAAATCAAAAAGGAACATCAAGTGTTGATGGTGAATAAAACCACTAAGTTCAAGAAAGGCAAGGGTAAAAAGAACTTCAAGAAGGATGACAAGGGAGTTGCCGCGCCCGGTAAGAAAGCTGCCGGGAAGAAGCCAAAGAATGGACCCAAGCCCGAGACTGAGTGTTTTTATTGCAAGGGAAGTGGTCACAGGAAGCGGAACTGCCCCAAGTACTTAGCGGACAAGAAGGCCGGCAACACCAAAGGTATATGTGATATACATGTTACTGATGTGTACCTTACCAGTACTCGTAGTAGCTCCTGGGTATTTGATACCGGTGCAGTTGCTCATATTTGTAACTCAAAACAGGAGCTGCGGAATAAGCGAAGACTGGCGAAGGACGAGGTGACGATGCGCGTCGGGAATGGTTCCAAGGTCGATGCGATCGCCGTCGGCACGCTACCTCTACATTTACTTATGGGATTAGTTTTAAACCTCAATAATTGTTATTTAGTGCCACCTTTGAGCATGAACACTGTATCAGGATCTCGTTTAATACGAGATGGCTACTCATTTAAATCCGAGAATAATGGTTGTTGTATTTATATGAGAGATATGTTTTATGGTCATGCCCCGCTGGTCAATGGTTTATTCTTATTTAATCTAGAACGTGATGTTACACATATTCATAGTGTGAATACCAAAAGATGTAAGGTTGATAATAGTCCCACATACTTGTGGCACTGCCGCCTTGGTCACATTGGTGTCAAACGCATGAAGAAACTCCATGCAGATGGACTTTTTGAGTCTCTTGATTATGAATCATTTGACACGTGTGAACCATGCCTCATGGGCAAAATGACCAAGACTCCGTTCTCCAGAACAATGGAGCGAGCAACCAACTTATTGGAAATCATACATACTGATGTGTGCAGTCCAATGAGTGTTGAGGCTCGCGGTGGCTATCGTTATGTTCTCACCCTCACTGATGACTTGAGTAGATATGGGTATGTCTACTTAATGAAACACAAGTCTGAGACTTTTGAAAAGTTCAAGGAATTTCAGAGTGAGATTGAGAATCAACGTGACAGGAAAATCAAGTTCTTACGATCAGATCATGGGGGAGAATATTTGAGTCACGAATTTGGCACGCACTTAAGGAAATATGGAATAGTTTCACAATTCATGCCGCCTGGAACACCTCAGCGTAATGGTGTGTCCGAACGTCGTAATCGCACTCTATTGGATATGGTGCGATCTATGATGTCTCTTACCGATCTACCGCTGTCATTTTGGGGCTATGCTTTAGAGACTGCCGCATTCACTTTAAATAGGGCTCCGTCGAAATCCGTTGACACGACACCGTATGAATTATGGTTTGGGAAGAAACCTAAGTTGTCGTTTCTAAAAGTTTGGGGATGCGATGCTTACGTGAAGAAACTTCAACCAGAAAAGCTCGAACCCAAATCGGAAAAATGCATCTTCATAGGATACCCTAAAGAAACTATTGGGTATACCTTCTACCTCAGATCCGAAGGCAAGATCTTTGTTGCCAAGAATGGATCCTTTCTAGAGAAAGAGTTTCTCTCGAAAGAAGTAAGTGGGAGGAAAGTAGAACTTGATGAAGTATTGCCTCTTGAACCGGAGAGTGGCGCAGCTCAGGAAAATGTTCCTGAGGTGCCTGCACCGACTAGAGAGGAAGTTAATGATGATGATCATGAAACTTCAGATCAAGTTGCTATTGAACTTCATAGGTCCACAAGGACACGTTCCGCACCAGAGTGGTACGGCAACCCTGTCCTGGAAATCATGTTGTTGGACAATGCTGAACCTTCGAACTATGAAGAAGCGATGGCGGGCCCAGATTCCGACAAATGGCTGGAAGCCATGAAATCCGAGATAGGATCCATGTATGAAAATGAAGTATGGACTTTGACTGACTTGCCCGATGATCGGCGAGCCATAGAAAATAAATGGATCTTTAAGAAGAAGACATACGCAGATGGTAATGTGACCATCTATAAGGCTCGGCTTGTCGCTAAGGGTTATCGACAAGTTCAAGGGTTGACTACGATGAGACTTTCTCACCCGTAGCAAAGCTGAAGTCCGTCCGAATCATGTTAGCAACTGCCGCATTCTATGATTATGAGATATGGCAAATGGACGTCAAAACGACATTCCTTAATGGTTTACTTAAGGAAGAATTGTATATGATGCAGCCGGAAGGTTTTGTCGATCCTAAGAATGCTGACAAGGTGTGCAAGCTCCAACGCTCAATCTATGGGCTGGTGCAAGCATCTTGGAGTTGGAACATTCGATTTGATGAGATGATCAAAGCGTTTGGGTTTACGCAGACTTATGGAGAAGCCTGCGTTTACAAGAAAGTGAGTGGGAGCTCTGTAGCATTTCTCATATTATATGTAGATGACATACTTTTGATGGGAAATGATATAGAATTCTTGGAAAGCATAAAGGCCTACTTGAACAAGTGTTTTTCAATGAAGGATCTTGGAGAAGCAGCTTATATATTAGGCATCAAGATCTATAGAGATAGATCGAGACGCCTCATTGGTCTTTCACAGAGTACGTACCTTGACAAGATATTGAAGAAGTTCAATATGGATCAATCCAAGAAGGGGTTCTTGCCTGTGTTGCAAGGTACGAGATTGAGCACGGCTCAATGCCCGTCCACGGTAGAAGATCGAGAAAAGATGAGTGTCGTCCCCTATGCCTCGGCCATAGGGTCTATTATGTACGCCATGCTGTGTACCAGACCTGATGTAAACCTTGCCGTAAGTTTGGTAGGAAGGTACCAAAGTAATCCCGGCATGGAACACTGGACATTGGTCAAGAATATCCTAAAGTACCTGAAAAGGACTAAGGATATGTTTCTCATTTATGGAGGTGACGAAGAGCTCGTCGTAAAGGGTTATGAAGAGCTCGTCGTAAAGGGTTACGTCGATGCTAGCTTCGACACAGATCTGGATGACTCCAAATCACAAACCGGATACGTGTATATTTTGAATGGTGGGGTAGTCAGCTGGTGCAGTTGCAAGCAAAGCGTCGTGGCAGGATCTACATGTGAAGCGGAGTACATGGCAGCCTCGGAGGCAGCACAAGAAGCAATCTGGGTGAAGGAGTTCATTACCGACCTAGGAGTTATTCCCAATGCATGCGGACCGATGACTCTCTTCTGTGACAACACTGGAGCTATTACCCTTGCCAAGGAGCCCAGGTTTCACAGGAAGACCAGGCATATCAAGCGTCGCTTCAACTCCATTTATGAAAATGTTCAAAATGGAGACATAGATATTTGTAAAGTGCATACGGACCTGAATGTCGCAGATCCGTTGACTAAACCTCTTCCTCGAGCAAAACATGATCAACACCAGAACTCTATGGGTGTTCGATTCATCACAATGTAACTAGATTATTGACTCTAGTGCAAGTGGGAGACTGTTGGAAATATGCCCTAGAGGCAATAATAAAATGGTTATTATTATATTTCCTTGTTCATGATAATTGTCTATTGTTCATGCGATAATTGTGTTATCCAGAAATCGTAATACATGTGTGAATACATAGACCACAACATGTCCCTAGTGAACCTCTAGTTGACTAGCTAGTTGATCAATAGATGGTTACGGTTTCCTGACCATGGACATTGGATGTCATTGATAACGGGGTCACATCATTAGGAGAATGATGTGATGGACAAGACCCAATCCTAAACATAGCATAAAGATCGTGTAGTTCGTTTGCTAGAGTTTTTCCAATGTCAAGTATCCTTTCCTTAGACCATGAGATCGTGTAACTCCCGGATACCGTAGGAGTGCTTTGGGTGTACCAAACGTCACAACGTAACTGGGTGACTATAAAGGTATACTACGGGTATCTCCGAAAGTGTCTATTGGGTTGACACGGATCAAGACTGGGATTTGTCACTCCGTATGACGGAGAGGTATCACTGGGCCCACTCGGTAATGCATCATCATTATGAGCTCAAAGTGACCAAGTGTCTGGTCACGGGATCATGCATTACGGTACGAGTAAAGTGACTTGCCAGTAACGAGATTGAACGAGGTATTGGGATACCGACGATCGAATCTCGGGCAAGTAACATACCGGTTGACAAAGGGAATTGCATACGGGGTTGCTTGAATCCTCGACATCGTGGTTCATCCGATGAGATCATTGTGGAGTATGTGGGAGCCAACACGGGTATCCAGATCCCACTGTTGGTTATTGACCGGAGAGTCGTCTCGGTCATGTCTACATATCTCCCGAACCCGTAGGGTCTACACACTTAAGGTTCGGTGACGCTAGGGTTGTAGGGATATGTATATGCAGTAACCCGAATGTTGTTCGGAGTCCCGGATGAGATCCCGGACGTCAGGAGGAGTTCCGGAATGGTCCGGAGGTAAAGATTTATATATGGGAAGTCCTGTTTCGGCCATCGGGACAAGTTTCGGGGTCATCGGTATTGTATCGGGACCACCGAAAGGGTCCCGGTGGTCCACCGGGTGGGGCCACCTGTCCCGGGGGGCCACATGGGCTGTAGGGGGTGCGCCTTGGCCTACATGGGCCAAGGGCACCAGCCCCAAGAGGCCCATGCGCCTAGGGTTTCAAGGGGGAAGAGTCCAAGGAGGGGAAGGCACCTCCTAGGTGCCTTGGGGGGGAGGGAAACCTCCCTTGGCCGCCGCCCCCCTAGGAGATTGGATCTCCTAGGGCCGGCGCCCCCCTTGGCCCTCCTATATATAGTGGGGGAAGGAGGGCTTTTCATCCACGCCTTTGGTTGCCTCCTTCTCCCTCTCCAACACCCCCTCCTCCTCCATAGCGCTTGGCGAAGCCCTGACGGAGTACTGCAGCTCCATCACCACCACGCCGTCGTGCTGCTGCTGGAGCCATCTTCCTCAACCTCCCCTTCCCTCTTGCTGGATCAAGAAGAAGGATACGTTACGCTGACCGTACGTGTGTTGAACACGGAGGTGCCGTCCGTTCGGCGCTAGGATCTCCGGTGATTTGGATCACGTCGAGTACGCCTTCCTCATCCCTCAAAATTTTTGCAGCAAGTGCTTTGTGATATGATATGGCCAAAGTTGTGATGAATGATGAATGACATATATGTGATGTATGAGATGTTCATGCTATTGTAATAGGAATCATGACTTGCATGTCGATGAGTATGACAACCGGCAGGAGCCATAGGAGTTGTCTTTATTTTTTTGTATGACCTGCGTGTCATTGAGAAACGCCATGTAAATTACTTTACTTTATTGCTAAACGCGTTAGCCATAGTAGTAGAAGTAATAGTTGGCGAGCAACTTCATGGAGACACAATGATGGAGATCATGATGATGGAGATCATGGTGTCATGCCGGTGACAAGATGATCATGGAGCCCCAAGATGGAGATCAAAGGAGCTATGTGATATTGGCCATATCATGTCACTATTATTATTTGATTGCATGTGATGTTTATCATGTTTTTCATCTTGTTTGCTTAGAACGACGGTAGTAAATAAGATGATCCCTCATAATAATTTCAAGAAAGTGTTCCCCCTAACTGTGCACCGTTGCGACAGTTCGTTGTTTCGAAGCACCACGTGATGATCGGGTGTGATAGATTCTAACGTTCACATACAATGGGTGTAAGACAGATTTACACACGCAATACACATAGGTTGACTTGACGAGCCTAGCATGTGTATAGACATGGCCTCGGAACACAGAAGACCGAAAGGTCGAGCATGAGTCGTATAGAAGATACGTTCAACATGAAGATGTTCACCGACGTTGAGAGGTTGAGAATCAACGTGACAGGAAAATCAAGTTTCTACGATCAGATCGTGGAGGAGAATACTTGAGTCACGAATTTGGCACACACTTAAGAAAATGTGGAATAGTTTCACAACTCACGCCGCCTGGAACACCTCAGCGTAATGGTGTGTCCGAACGTCGTAATCGCACTCTATTAGATATGGTGCGATCTATGATGTCTCTTACCGATTTACCGCTATCCTTTTGGGGCTATGCTTTAGAGACTGCCGCATTCACTTTAAATAGGGCTCCGTCGAAATCCGTTGAAACGACACCGTTTGAATTATGGTTTGGTAAGAAACCTAAGTTGTCGTTTCTAAAAGTTTGGGGATGCGATGCTTATGTCAAGAAACTTCAACCTGAAAAGCTCGAACCCAAGTCAGAAAAATGCGTCTTCATAGGATACCCTAAAGAAACTGTTGGGTATACCTTCTACCTCAGATCCGAAGGCAAGATCTTTGTTGCCAAGAATGGATTCTTTCTAGAGAAAGAGTTTCTCTCGAAAGAAGTAAGTGGGAGTAAAGTAGAACTTGATGAAGTGTTACCTCTTGAAACGGAAAATGGCGCAACTCAAGAAAATGTTCCTGAGGTGCCTGCACCGACTAGAGAGGAAGTTAATGATAATGATCAAGATACTTCTGATCAAGCTCCTACTGAAATTCGAAGGTCCACAAGGACATGTTCCGCACCAGAATGGTACGGCAACCCTGTCTTGGAAATCATGTTGTTAGACAACGGTGAACCTTCGAACTATGAAGAAGCGATGGCGGGCCCGGATTCCGACAAATGGCTAGAAGCCATGAAATCCGAGATAGGATCCATGTATGAAAACAAAGTATGGACTTTGACTGACTTGCCCGTTGAACGGCGAGCCATAGAAAATAAATGGATCTTTAAGAAGAAGACAGACGCGGATGGTAATGTGACCATCTATAAAGCTCGGCTTGTCGCTAAGGGTTATCGACAAGTTCAAGGGGTTGACTACGATGAGACTTTCTCACCGGTAGCGAAGCTAAAGTCCATCCGAATCATGTTAGCAATTGCCGCATTCTACGATTATGAGATATGGCAAATGGACGTCAAAACGGCATTCCTTAATGGTTTCCTTAAGGAATAATTGTATATGATGCAGCCGGAAGGTTTTGTCGATCCTAAGAATGCTGACAAGGTGTGCAAGCTCCAACGCTCGATTTATGGGCTGGTGCAAGCACCTGGGAGTTGGAACATTCGCTTTGATGAGATGATCAAAGCGTTTGGGTTTACGCAGACTTATGGAGAAGCCTGCGTTTACAAGAAAGTGAGTGGGAGCTCTGTAGCATTTCTCAAACTATATGTAGATGACATACTTTTGATGGGAAATGATATAGAACTCTTGGACAGCATCAAGGCTTACTTGAATAAGAGTTTTTCAATGAAGGACCTTGGAGAAGCTGCTTATATATTAGGCATCAAGATCTATAGAGATAGATCAAGACGCCTCATAGGTCTTTCACAAAGCACATACCTTGATAAGATATTGAAGAAGTTCAATATGGATCAATCTAAGAAGGGGTTCCTGCCTGTGTTACAAGGTATGAAATTGAGCTCAGCTCAATGTCCGACCACGGCAGAAGATATAGAAGAGATGAGTGTCATCCCCTATGCCTCAGCCATAGGTTCTATTATGTATGCCATGCTGTGTACCAGACCTGATGTAAACCTTGCCGTAAGTTTGGTAGGAAGGTACCAAAGTAATCTCGGCAAGGAACACTGGACAACGGTCAAGAATATCCTGAAGTACCTGAAAAGGACTAAGGAAATGTTTCTCGTTTATGGAGGTGACGAAGAGCTCGTCGTAAAGGGTTACGTCGACGCTAGCTTCGACACAGATCTGGATGACTCTAAGTCACAAACCGGATACGTGTATATTTTGAATGGTGGGGCAGTAAGCTGGTGCAGTTGCAAGCAGAGCGTCGTGGCGGGATCTACATGTGAAGCGGAGTACATGGCAGCCTCGGAGGTAGCACATGAAGCAATATGGGTGAAGGAGTTCATCACCGACCTAGGAGTCATACCCAATGCGTCGGGGCCGATCAAGCTCTTCTGTGACAACACTGGAGCTATTGATCTTGCTAAGGAGCCCAGGTTTCACAAGAAGACAAGGCACATCAAGCGTCGCTTCAACTCCATTCGTGAAAATGTTCAAGATGGAGACATAGAGATTTGTAAAGTACATACAGACCTGAATGTAGCGGATCCGTTGACTAAACCTCTCCCTAGAGCAAAACATGATCAACACCAAAATTCCATGGGTGTTCGATTCATCACAATGTAACTAGATTATTGACTCTAGTGCAAGTGGGAGACTGTTGGAAATATGCCCTAGAGGCAATAATAAAAGGATTATTATTATATTTCCTTGTTCATGATAATTGTCTTTATTCATGCTATAATTGTGTTATTCGGAAATCGTAATACATGTGTGAATAACAGACACCAACATGTCCCTAGTAAGCCTCTAGTTGACTAGCTCGTTGATCAACAGATAGTCATGGTTTCCTGACTATGGACATTGGATGTCATTGATAACGAGATCACATCATTAGGAGAATGATGTGATGGACAAGGCCCAATCCTAAACATAGCATAAAGATCGTATAGTTCGTTTGCTAGAGTTTTTCAATGTCAAGTATCTTTTCCTTAGACCGTGAGATCGTGTAACTCCCAGATACCGTAGGAGTGCTTTGGGTGTACCAAACGTCACAACGTAACTGGGTGACTATAAAGGTATACTACGGGTATCTCTGAAAGTGTCTGTTGGGTTGACACGGATCAAGACTGGGATTTGTCACTCCGTATGACGGAGAGGTATCACTGGGCCCACTCGGTAATGCATCATCATAATGAGCTCAAAGTGACCAAGTGTTTGGTCACGGGATCATGCATTACGGTACGATTAAAGTGACTTGCCGGTAACGAGATTGAACGAGGTATTGGGATACCGACGATCGGATCTTGGGCAAGTAACATACCGATTGACAAAGGGAATTGTATACGGGGTTACTTGAATCCTCGACATCGTGGTTCATCCGATGAGATCATCAAGGAGCATGTGGGAGCCAACATGGGTATCCAGATCCCGCTGTTGGTTATTGACCGGAGAGCGATCTCGGTCATGTCTACATGTCTCCCGAACCCGTAGGGTCTACACACTTAAGGTTCAGTGACGCTAGGGTTGTAGGGATATGTATATGCAGTAACCCGAATGTTGTTCGGAGTCCTGGATGAGATCCCGGACGTCACGAGGAGTTCCGGAATGGTCCGGAGGTAAAGAATTATATATAGGAAGTGCTATTTCGGCCATCGGGACAAGTTTCGGGGTCACCGGTATTGTACCGGGACCACCGGAAGGGTCCCGGGGGTCCACCGGGTGGGGCCACCTGTCCCGGGGGGCCACATGGGCTGTAGGGGGTGCGCCTTGGCCCATATGGGCCAAGGGCACTAGCCCCAAGAGGCCCATGCGCCAAGAGATAAGGAAGGGAAGAGTCCCAAAGGGGGAAGGCACCTCCTAGGTGCCTTGGGGAGGAGGGATTCCTCCCTTGGCCGCCGCCCCCCTAGGAGATTGGATCTCCTAGGGCCGGCACCCCCCCTAGGCTCCCTATATATAGTGGGGGAAGGAGGGCCTCTCAATCCACGCCTTTGGTGCCTCCCTCTCCCTCTCCAACACATCCTCCTCCTCCATAGTGCTTGGCGAAGCCCTGCCGGAGTACTGCAGCTCCACCACCACCACGCCGTCGTGCTGCTGTTGGAGCCATCTTCCTCAACCTCTCCTTCCCCTTGCTGGATCAAGAAGGAGGAGACGTCACGCTGACCGTACGTGTGTTGAACGCGGAGGTGCCGTCCGTTCGACGCTAGGATCTCCAGTGATTTGGATCACGTCGAGTACGCCTTCCTCATCCCCGTTCTTTGAACGCTTCCGCACGTGATCTACAAAGGTATGTAGATGCAATCCGATCACTCGTTGCTAGATGAACTCCTAGATGGATCTTGGTGAAACCGTAGGAAAATTTTTGTTTTCTGCAACGTTCCCCAACAGGTATGGTGGCTGTTTTGAGGAAGATATAAGGAGGCTTATGTGTGATAGAGCATATCATATCACGGGGTTTGGATGCACCAACTCTCGAGGTGAGAAAGGGCAATGCACGGCACCAAAGAGGCTAGCAACATGGAAGGGTGAGAGTGCGTATAATCCATGGACTCAACATTAGTCATAAGGAACTCACATACTTATTGCAAAAATCTACAAGTCATCAAAACCAAGCACTACGTGCATGCTCCTAGGGGGATAGATTGGTGGGAAAAGACCATCGCTCGTCCCCGACCGCTACTCATAAGGAAGGCAATCAAAGAAACGCCTCATGCTTCAAATTTGTCACATAACGGTTACCATACGTGCATGCTACGGGACTTGCAAACCTCAACACAAGTATTTCTCAATTTCGCAATTACTCAACTAGCACGACTCTAATATCACCACCTTTATATCGCAAAACTATTGCAAGGAATCAAACATATCATATTCAGTGATCTAAAAGTTTTATGTAGGATTTTATGACTAACCATGTGAATGACCAATTCCTGCCATCTCTCTAAATAGATATAAGTGAAGCAAGAGAGTTTAATTCTTTCTACAAAAGATATGCCCACGCTCTAACAAATATAAGTGAAGCAAAAGAGCATTCTACAAATGGCGGTTTTCTATGTGTAGGAAACAGGCAATCCAAACTTCAAATGATATAAGTGAAGCACATGAAGCATTCTATAAAGCCATACTCAAAAGATATAAGTGAAGTGCAACAAGCATTCTATAAATCAACCATGGACTATCTCATACCAGCATGGTGCATCAAAGAAAAGTGAAAACTAAATGCAAAAGACGCTCCAAGATTTGCACATATTGCATGAATGAAACGAAACCGAAAACATACCGATACTTGTTGAAGAAAGATGGGATGCCTTCCGGTGCATCCCCAAGCTTAGACGCTTGAGTCTCCTTAAATATTTACTTGGGGTGCCTTGGGCATCCCCAAGCTTGAGCTCTTGCCTCTCCTCCTTCTCCTCATATCAAGACCTCCTCGATCTTTGATCACTTCATCCACACAAAACTCAACAAAAAGCTCGGTAAGATCCGTTAGTATAATAAAGCAAATCACTACTCTAAGTATTGTTGCATTTTACTACTGTAAAATAACTTTTCCAAGGCTTAATCCACTAATAGAAATCGATAGTTTCATCAAAACAAGCAAACTATGCATCAAAAACAGAATCTATCTTAAACAGGACAGTCCGTAGTAATCTGAACATTCACCATACTTCTGGTACTCCAAAAATTCTGAAAAATAGGAAAAATAAACAATTTGTATAGAAAGACAGTGCAAAAAGTTTCAGAACCGTTTGACGTTCCACTAAAAAAATGTAAAATCTCGCACTATAGCCAAAGTTTCTGTTTTGCACCGCACAAACCAACAAGCAATGTAAACATCCTAAAGGAAAATCTTGGCACATTATTTTTATAATACAATGGATTTGTACTTTATAAAAGCACACAACAGAAATAAATGACTCTCTAAAACTTCCGGGTTGTCTCCCTGGCAGCGCTTTCTTTAAAGCCATTAAGCTAGGCATAAGGTGCTCAAGTAATGAATCCACCCGGATCCCAAGGTATATCAAAGCCAATTTGGATTAGCAATGATTTGGCATTTAGTAGTGAGCCCAAAGCAACATATATCAAGAAATGGCGAAGTCTAACTCTCTTCCTATGCATCGGCATGTCATACAAGAACAATTCATGCACATCAAGTAAAGGCCAATGCATAGCATAAGAAATTTCTTGCAATTTTATCGTGTTGGAAACATAGAGAGGTGGAGATGTAGTTCCTCTCTCATAATAATTGCAAGTAGGAGAAGCAAGCACATGCATATTATATCTATCAAAATCATCATGTGTAGTAGTAAAACGCAACCCATCAATATAATCCTTAATAAGGGCAAACTTCTCCGATATAGTGTAGTCGGGAGAATTCAAAAAGATAATAGGACTATCATGCGTGGGTGCAATAGCAACAATTTCATGTTTAACATAAGGAACTATAGCAAGTTCATCTCCATAAATATAATTCATATTGGCATCTTGGCCACAAGCATAGAAAGCATCATCAAAAAGGGATATTTCAAAAGAATCAACAGGATCATAACAATCATCATAGCATTCATCCTTCGGTAAATTCAAAGGGAAATTAAACAATGTATGAGTCGAAGAGTTACTCTCATTAGAAGGTGGGCACGAGTATCTAATCCACTCTTCCACCTTTTGTTCTTCGCTCTCTTCATCATCTTTTTCATCCAATGAGCCCCCAGTTTCATCAATTCCTTCTTCCATAGACTCCTGCAAAATATTATTCTCTTCTTGGACAGCGGAGGAGTCCTCAATATATGGTTTAACATAGGCATTAGAAGCATAATTATCATAACAATATTTAAGTATGGCAAATTTTCCATATTTGTAAAGAGTAGCATCATACTTTCCAATCAAAGAAGCAATTTCATAAGCACCCTTAAAAGCAACAAAGTCTTCAATTTGTTGAACATCATAGTAATTATAAACACCCTTAGCATACGAAGATACGATTCCATTATCACTAAACTCACATTGGTAGGGAAGGTGTTTATTAGGGTCTTCAGAATAACAAGTAAAATCATATATTTCACATAAATTCAAGCATAGCATTGCAAACGATGAATTTGATCCAGTAAAAGTTTCCCTTTTTGAGATAAGCGGCATCGCACATAACAAGCATGCTCATCTAATGATTTGCCCTCAACTAAGCTAGTTGGGGTTTCAGCATGAGCACATAGGGATCGAAGATGATCCAAGTAAAAAGCTTCAGGAGTGTGATAGATTTTGTGTGGTTCTTCAACCATTGGTGTAGTAGGTACAACTATTTTTTTGGTATTTTGCATTTCCTACCCATAACTAAAGATAGAAAACAAGAGCACAAAATAAAAACTACTTAGTGATAAAGCAAACAAGCACACACGAGAATATTCACCCCACGCTATTGCTCCCCGGCAACGGCGCCAGAAAAAGGTCTTGATAACCCACAAGTATAGGGGATCAATTGTAGCCTCTTTCAAGAAGTAAGAGTGTTGAACCCAACGAGGAGATAAAGGTAGAACAAATATTCCCTCAAGTTCTATCGACCACCGATACAACTCTATGCATGCTTAACGTTCGCTTTACCTAGAACGAGTATGAAACTAGAAGTACTGTGTAGGTGTAACCGGATAGGTTTGCAAGAATATAAAGAGCACGTAAATAAAAACTAGGGGCTGTTTTAGGTAAAGAAGAAATAAAGTTAGTATAGAGAGTGTGGAGAAGTGGTGGTAGGAGTTGTGAAATTGTCCCTAAGCAATTGACTACTTTACTAGACCGATAGCAAGTTTTATGTGGGAGAGGCCACTGGTAGCATGTCATCCCTGACTTGGAATTCTATGCACTTATGATTGGAACTATTAGCAAGCATCCGCAACTACTAACGTTCATTAAGGTAAAACCCAACCATAGCATTAAGATATATTGGCCCCCTTCAATCCTATATGCATCAATTTCTATGCTAGGTTGAAGCTTCTGTCACTCTTGCCCTCCAATACATAGTACTATCAACATACATCTAACCCTATGGTGTGATCCACGCGCGCGCTCATATGATGGGCACCAAAGGATAGCAACATAACCACAAGATAGGACAACGAAAATTTACTCAGACATCATAGGATGGCAACACATCATTGGATAATAATATGAAGCATAAAGCACCATGTTCAAGTAGAGGGTACAGCGGGTTGCGGGAGAGTGGACCGCTGTAGATAGATGGGTAAGGTGATGAAGATGTTGGTGAAGATGATGGAGGTGTTGGTGTAGATTGCGGTGACGATGATGGCCCCGGCGGCGTTCCGGCACCACCGGGAGAGAGGGGGAGAGAGCCCCCCTTCTTCTTCTTCATTGACCTTCTCCCTAGATGGGAGACGGGTTTCCCCTCTGGTCCATGGCCTCCATGGCGGCAGAGGGGCGAGAGCCCCTCCGAGATTGGATCTGTCTCTCTGTCTCTCTTTGTTTCTGAGTTTCAGATTCTGGCCTTTCACCGTTTTCTTATATTCTTGGAGATCCGTAACTCCGATTGGGCTGAAATTTTAACACGGTTTGTATCCGGATATTGGCTTTCTTGCGGCGAAAGATGGGCACCAACCGCCTTACAGGGTGGCCACGAGGGTCAGGGGCGTGCCCACTCCCCTGGGGCGTGCCCCCTGCCTCGTGGCCCCCTTGGGCATCGTCTCGCGTTGATTCTTCTTCCCAAAAATCACATATATTCCAAAAAAATCTCCGTAAGTTTTTATCCCGTTTGGACTCCATTTGATATGGATTTTCCATGAAGCAAAAAACATGCAACAAACAAGAACTGGCACTGGGCATTGGATCAATATGTTAGTCCCAAAAATAGTATAAAAATTGCCAAAAGTATATAAAAGTTGTAGAATATTGGCATGGAACAATTAAAAATTATAGATACGATGGAGACGTATCAATGTGATATACGTTGTTGTGTGAGATGATCATGTTTTGTAAAAGTTATCGGCAACTGGCAGGAGCCTTTTGGTTCTCGCTTTACTGTATGAAATGCAACCGCCATGTAATTGCTTTACTTTATCACTATGCGTTAGCGATAGTTGTAGAGCAATAGTTGGCGAGACAACCACGACGCTACGATGGAGATCAAGGTGTCAAGTTGGTGATGATGGAGATCATGACGGTGCTTTGGAGATGGAGATCAAAGTCACAAGATGATGATGGCCATATCATGTCACATATTTTGATTGCATGTGATGCTTATCTTTTATGCATCTTATTTTGCTTAGTACGGCGGTAACATTATAAGATGACCCCCACTAAATTTCAAGGTATAAGTGTTCTCCCTGAGTATGCACCGTTGCGACAGTTCGTCGTGCCGAGACACCATGTGATGATTGGGTGTGATAAGCTCTACGTTCACATACAACGGGTGCAAGACGGTTTTGCATGTGCAGAATACTCGGGTTAAACTTGACGAGCCTAGCATGTACAAACATGACCTCAGAACACTGATACCTAAAGGTCGAACATGAATCATATAGTAGATATGATCAACATAGAGATGTTCACCATTGAAAACTACTCCATCTCACGTGATGAGCAGACATGGTTTAGTTGATATGGATCACGTGATCATTTAGATGACTCGAGGGATTTCTATCTAAGTGGGAGTTCTTAAGTAATATGATTAATTGAACTTAAATTTATCATGAACTTAGTCCTGCTAGTTTTTGCATATCTATGTTGTAGATCAATGGCCCGTGCTACCGTTCCCTTGAATTTTAATGCGTTCCTAGAGAAAGCTAAGTTGAAAGATGATGGTAGCAACTACACGGACTGGGTCCATAACTAGAGGATTATCCTCATTGTTGCACAAAAGAATTATGTCCTTGATGCACCGCTAGGTGAAAGGCCTGCTGCAGGAGCAACTGCTGATGTTATGAACGTTTGGCAAGCTCGATCTGATGACTACTCGATAGTTATGTGTGCCATGCTTTACGGCTTAGAATCAGGACATCAAAGACGTTTTGAACGTCATGGACCATATGAGATGTTCCAGGAGTTGAAGTTAATATTTCAAGCAAATGCCCGAGTTGAGAGATATGAAGTCTTCAACAAGTTCTATAGCTGCAAGATGGAGGAGAACAGTTCTGTCAGTGAACACATACTCAGAATGTCTGGGTGCCATAACCACTTGACTCAGCTGGGAGTTAATCTTCCGGATGATAGTGTTATTAACATAGTTCTTCAATCACTGCCACCAAGCTACAAAGGCTTCATGATGAACTATAATATGCAAGGGTTGGAAAATACTATTCTCGAGCTCTTCACAATGCTCAAAGCTGCGGAGGTAGAAATCAAGAAGGAGCATCAACTGTTGATGGTTAACAAGACCACTAGTTTCAAGAAAAAGGGCAAAGGAAAGAAGGGGAACTTCAAGAAGAATGGAAAGCAAGTTGCTACTCCCGGGAAGAAGCCCAAGTCTGGACCTAAGCCTGAAACTGAGTGCTTCTATTGCAAAGGGACTGGACACTGGAAGCGGAACTACCCCAAGTATTTGGCGGATAAGAAGGATGGAAAAGTGAACAAAGGTATATTTGATATACATGTTATTGATGTGTACCTTACTAATGCTCATAGTAGCTTCTGGGTATTTGATACTGGTTCTGTTGCTCATATTTGCAACTCGAAACAGGGGCTACAGATTAAATGAAGATTGGCTAAGGACGAGGTGACGACGCGCGTCGGAAATGGTTCCAAGGTCGATGTGATCGCCGTCGGCACGCTACGTCTACATCTACCTTCGAGATTAGTTTCAGACCTGAATAATTGTTATTTGGTGCCAGCGTTAGCATGAACATTATGTTTGGATCTTGTTTGATGTGAGACGGTTATTCATTTAAATCAGAGAATAATGGTTGTTCCATTTATATGAGTAATATCTTTTATGGTCATGCACCCTTGATGAGTGGTCTATTTTTGTTGAGTCTCGATCATGGTGATACACATATTCATAATATTGATACCAAAATATGCAATGTTGATAATGATAGTGCAACATATTTGTGGCACTGCCGTTTAGGTCATATTGGTGTAAAGCGCATGAAGAAACTCCATGTAGATGGAATTTTGGAATCACTTAATTATGAATCATTTGATGCCTGCGAACCATGCCTCATGGGCAAGATGACTAAGACCCCATTCTCCGGAACAATGGAGCGAGCCATTGATTTATGGAAATAATACATACCTATGTATGCGGTTCGATGAGTGTTGAGGCTCGCGGCGGTATCCAGAGTGGTATTATCTCTTGTGCCGGTATCACCGCTTTTGCCTTGGCGAGACTTAGAGCGGCGCCGTTGACGTCGGCGCTTGGGTTGCTTCTTGGAGGGGTCATCCTCCGCTGTCCCGTCGCCATTGCCTTCTTTGGGTGTGTCCACCATATATATATATATCATATGATGAGGTGGCTGTCCAGTGCCCTATGGGCAGTGGTTCTTGTTCGCCTCCTGCATCGTCGTCCATGCCGTCGATGTCTTCGGAGTCGAAGTCGAGCATGTCGGTTAAATCGTCGACAGTGGCTACTAAGTGGGTGGTGGGTGGGCGGCGAATTTCTTCGTCATCCGCATCCCAATCCTGCCAGACATAGTTCGACCAGGACTCTCCTGACAAGGAGAGATACCTTAATGATTTTAGTATGTCGCTGAAGGGAGAGTGCTGAAAGATATCCGCGGAGGTAAACTCCATGATCGGTGCCCAGTCGGATTCGATAGGCACGGGCGCAGGCGGTTCGGAGTCCGTGGCCGGGGAAGGATCCGGCAGTTTGGCATCACGGCTCTCGTGAAGGGTAAGGTCGATACTTGGCTCGATCGCCGCTAAGGATACGACCTCCATGGCGGGGTCTATCCACCCGTCCATGGATGGCGCAACTGGCTCCGAATTGAGGGTCGGAGCGGTTGCCGGTGCGATCTCCTGAGCACTGTCCGATGGTAGAGCTAAATCATGCTCATCGTGACCATGTGGCGCACTAGGCATGGGCTCGAATCCGTCGAAGATCAAGTCTCCGCGGATATCGGCCATGTAGTTTAAGCTTCCAAACCTGACCTGGTGGCCAGTGGCGTAACTCTCGATCTGCTCCAGATGGCCAAGCGAGTTGGCCCACAGTGCGAAGCCGCCGAATACAAAGATCTGTCCGGGGAGAAAAGTCTCACCCTGGACCGCATCACTATCGATGATTGAAGGAGCCATCAAGCCTAATGATGACAACACAGAGGAACTCTCAATGAAAGCACCAATGTCGGTGTCAAACCGGCGGATCTCGGGTAGGGGGTCCCGAACTGTGCGTCTAAGGCGGATGGTAACATGAGGCAGGGGACACGATGTTTTACCCAGGTTCGGGCCCTCTTGATGGAGGTAAAACCCTACGTCCTGCTTGATTATTCTTGATAATATGAGTAGTACAAGAGTTGTTCTACCACGAGATCTGAGAGGCTAAACCCTAGAAGCTAGCCTATGGTATGATTGTCTGTTGTCCTACGGACTAAAACCGTCCGGTTTATATAGACACCGGAGGAGGCTAGGGTTACACAAGGTCGGTTACAAAGGAGGAGGTATGCATATACGTATTACCTAGCTTGCCTTCCATGCCAAGTAGAGTCCCATCCGGACACGGGACAAAGTCTTCAATCTCGTATCTTCATAGTCCAACAGTCCGGCCAAAGGATAAAGTCCGGCTGTCCGGAGACCCCCTAATGCAGGACTCCCTTAATGGGTTTTGTGTTTTGGTGACCGAAGATTGTTCGGAGCCCCAGATGAGATCACGGACATGACGAGGAGTATCGAAATGGTCGAGAGGTAAAGATTGATATATTGGACGATAGTATTCAGACACCGGAATGGTCCCGGAGTGTTTCTGGTATTTATCGGAGTACTGGGGGGTTACGGGAACCCCCCGGGGGAAGTAATGGGCCACATGGGCCATAGGAGGGAGGCAAGGCAGCCCACAAGGGGGTGGCGCCCCCCATGGGGAGTCCAAATTGGACTAGGGGAGGGGCGCCGCCCCCCTTTCTTTCTCCCTCTCCCTCTCCTTCCCCCTTTCCCCCTTCGATAGAAGGAAGGGTGGGGGGACGAATAGGACTAGGAGTCCAAATGGGATCCCCCACTTGGTGCGCCCCTAGGCCGGCTTCCTCCCCTCTCCCTACTTTATATACGGGGGAAGGGGGCACCTCTAAGACACATCAATTGTTCTTAGCCGTGTGCGGTGCCCCCCTCCATCGTTTACTCCTCGGGTCATATTGTCGTAGTGCTTAGGCAAAGCCCTGCGTGGATCACTTCACCATCACCGTCACCACGCCGTCGTGCTGACGAAACTCCCCATCGACACTTTGCTAGATCAAGAGTTCGAGGGATGTCATTGAGCTGAACATGTGCAGAACTCGGAGGTGCTGTACATTCGATGCTTGATCGGTTGAATCGAGAAGACGTTCGACTACATCAAATGCGTTAAGCTAGCGCTTCCGCTTTTGGTCTTTGAGGGTACGTGGACATACTCTCCCCCTCTCGTTGCTATGCATCTCCTAGATAGATCTTGCGTGATAGTAGGAATATTTTTTACATTGCATGCGACATTCCTCAACATATAGCGTGTTAACGTAGCTCGAGGCTGCCACTATTGGCATGTCTAATCAATAAATAGATCGTGCTCTAGATTTACGGTGGCATTATTAACAAACCCCTCGATTCGCGCACGCACATCACTACAAAAAAATCACTTCCGCGATGATACGTTTTTGTCACAGTAGTTCAATTTTTCTATATCATGCATGTACATCTGTGATGATTTTATGACATAATCAATATAGTCACACATGTGCCGTCATAGAAGTGTTCCATGACAATACTCAAATTATCATCACGGAAGTGTCCACTTCCATGACAATATAGGGTGTGTCATGTAAGTGTTATCGTTAAGGGTAGCCGACACGTGGCATCCACCATAACGGGTCGCCTTTAAGCTATCGGGTGTGGGTTTGGATCCGATAACCCATCCAATGGGGATTTTCCACATGTAAAATTCTCATTCGCCGAAGGTACCACGCTTCAGCTCGGGGTTGCGACAGATGTCAACCGTCCAATGGGCAAGAGTCACAAATGAAACATTGACACATGGAATAGCTCAACAGTGGCCCATTTAGGTTAAAAGGGCCGGCCCAGCTGTCGGTGTCAAAACCGGCCAATCTCGGGTAGGGGGTCCCGAACTGCGCATCTGAGGATCGAAGGTAACAAGAGACAAGGGGGACACGATGTTTACCCATGTTCGGGTCCTCTTAATGGAGGTAAAACCCTACGTCTTGCTTGATTGTATTTGATGAGTATAGGGGTTACAAGAGTTTATCTACCTCAAGATCATAATGGCTAAACCCTAGATGTCTAGCCTATATGAATTCTGATAGTCTGTACGGACTAAACCCTCTGGTTTATATAGACATTGGAGGGGCCTAGGGTTGTACAGAGTCGGTTTACATAGAAAGGAAACTACATATCCGGACATTAAGCTTGCCATCCACGCAAAGGAGAGTCCCACCCAGACACGGGGAAGACTTTTTATCTTGTATCTTCATGGCCCATCAGTCCGGCCCATGCTATATAGCTCGGACACCTGAGGACCCCATAATCCAGGACTCCCTTAGTAGCCCCCGAACTTGCCTTCAAGGGCTATGTAATATTCGGCCCATGTCTTCGGCTTTGCAAGGCGGGTTATTCATTATAATCCGGACCAATGACAATCCGGCGATAACCTCGATGTCTTTTACGATCCCCCTATCGACGCTTCAATTTTCGCGCGCTGAGCGAAGATGAACGATCCATGCTTTTTCGCAAATAAGCCCTTCACCCCACTAGGATGGCATCTATATAAGGAGATATGGATCTCCAAATGCCATCTCACATCGTGTAGAAGGAAAACGGCCAAGTCTAGCCACAAACAAAGCCTGCCATCATGGCCGGCACCCCAGGCTCCTCTTCGCGTCCCCATGACCCTCAAGAGGGTGATTGACAGAGTTGCTCCGTGCCTCATCTTCAACTAAGCCAGCTCCAAACGTAGGGCTGCCTCCCACTCACATATCTAGTCCTCGTTCGAGCAGGATTATATTCAATAGGCAATGACGTGATGGCTGAGAACTCCCCCAACCCAAATAAGGAGGAGGGGGTGTGCTTCATCCCATTCCTGTTGCGGGGCCTGGGATTTCCTATCCATCCCTTCCTCTGAGGGTTCTTGGAATTTTACGACATCCAACTGCACAACCTCACCCTAGGTTCGGTTCTGCACATCTCAGCTTTTGTTGCCCTCTGCGAGCTATTCCTAGGCACCGAGGCCCATTTTGGATTATGGAGGACATTCTTCTGCCTCGTTCCCCGCCACCAAGGGGGTTCCATATTTGAAGTGGGCGGTGCCGAAGTATGGCGTATTGCCGGATCCAGATACCTTGTCTGAACACCTAAAGAGGCATACCCGCAGTGGCCTTCAGAATGGTTCTATACGGATGATGTTCCGTTGCCGGATCCAGTCAGACGCGGCCTCCCGAATTTTCCAGCGCTCCTCTAAAGAAGCGCCTCAATTGGCGTCCCCGAAGTCCCAAGGAAGAGGACAATGCGGAGATAAAGAGGTTGGTCAGCAAGGTTAGGCTACTCGCCCACTCCAAACTTTTGATAGTTGAGGTCATGGCGATTGCAATAAAGAGGTGCGTGCAGCCTCTCCAATCCGGAGTAACTCCCTTATGGTGTTACAACGAAGAAGACGACACGTCCCATTACAGACGGCAGGGTCCGGATACCCCAACCGAACTGGCTTCAATTTTGGTTGATCTGTACAAGGGCGAAAAAGAATATTTTCTCCGGTTAAACTGCCGGCAGGCTTATTCCATGTACACCCCTATTGAATGGGTAAGATCTCGATCATCTGTGCTTATTTTATAGCATTACAGACATTAACTGAATTCACTCGTTATTGCTGCCAATAGTCATGGAGGAGGATGACCGAGGACATCCACTGTCCCGCTCCCCAGCTAGAGGATCATAATCATGATGAAGATCCTGGCTTTTGCGAGGATTCAGACAAAGATATAGAATTCGACAATGGGGTATTCTATCAAGCGAGCCCTGACGGTTCGGAAGTGGCTATCACTGCCGACTACCCTCGCCTTTACCCATCCTGCATCCTGAGTATCCAGAGGCTTCCTAAGAGGATATCTTCATCTGCATCCTTACCCGTTATACTGATCCAGATTTTAACATGATCGGCGCTCTAGGGACCGTATCTCCTCGAGGGTGCCCCCTACACAAGGCCATCGTTCTAAACGAAAAGGGACCGGGAGTACAGCAGTGTAACATCCTAGATGTAATTTTCCATATTTGTAACTCCGACTGTTGCCATTTTCGGCTTTATGATATGATATTCCCTTCGTGGTTGGGTTTTTGTCTTCGTTCTGCATTTTGTTCATGTCATGCATTTTATATCATGTCATCATGTGCATCTCTTTTGCATTCATGTTCGTCTCATGCATCCGGTCCTTTTCCCTGTTGTCCATTTCACAATCCGACGCTCTCTCATGCCCTGTTGCACCCCTCTAATCTAGTTTCGTGAGCAGGAGAAAAATGTTCTCGGCATGGGTCGAGATTTGTCGAGTGGCCTTGGTACATCACCGGTAGGCCGCCTGTAAAATTTCGTTCCATTTGGAGGTCGTTTGATGCCCCAACGGTTAACCGGGAAACCGCAAAAGCCTCTCTTTCATTGAGCCCAACACCCCTCCAAAACAGCCCACTAACCCACCTAAACCCCCTCCATGCTCTCCGTCGTTGGACCACGATCGTGTGGGCGAAAACCGCACCTCATTTGGACACTCCTAGCTCCCTCTACCTATAAATATGTGCCTCCCCCCGAATTTTCTCGCAGATGAAACCCTAGCAATCACCCCACTTCGCCGCCGGACACGTCCGGATCTCACCGAACAAGTCAGCGCTGCCGCCCGCCGTCTGCAGCCAGTGTCGTGCTGCCATGTGGCCCGGCCACCGCCCACCGCCACCGCGGCCTGCTCGGCTCGCGAGGAGCCCGCGCGGGCCCGAGCCGCCCTGCCATCGACCCCGAGCCCCCAGCTCCTCCCGCATCGCCGCCGCCTCGTCGCCCCGCCGCCATAGCGCCGCTGCCCTCCGCCCGCCGGCACGCTGCGCCGCCGCTCGTCAGATCTGGCCGGCTTCCCTCTCCGGCGAGCTCCGGCCATCTCCCCCTCCTCCAGCGCCTCTCCCGACCAACTCCGGCCGCCGTCGCCTCAAATCCGGTGAGATCCCCCGCCGCATTGATTTCTGTGCAAACCCTAGGTTGACTTCGTTTTCTCATCAAGTCCTTGTTTTCCTACATCATGATGCTATCTTTGACATGCCATATCTACATGCTCGGTGATCCATTTTGTGCATATGTTATATCAAAATGTTCACCTCATTAAGCTCTTCATGTTAGTGGCATTTGCATGCATGTTACTATCCATACTGATGCCATTATCATCGTTGCAAGAGTGCTATATGATGTTAACTGCTGTCTATTAACAGAACTTGATGATTTGTCATTTTCGTTGCATTTTGTGTGTTCATCGTATGAGCATGACCTCTACATATTTTATGATATCCATCATGCCATCTTTATAGGGGTGCAAGTCTTGTATTTTTGTGATCTATATGGTGACTAGCACAAGCATGGAAAGTAAGCTTCATAATGTTGCTGATTTCAGACACTTGTGATTTTGCTAAGTCCTTTTCCTGTTACATTTTGATGCCATGTAAACTTGTTGCTACCATGAGATCCATGCACATTTTGAGTTAGTTCAATAAGCATGTTTTGAAGATTTGATATTGATCTATCCATTTATGCCTCTGGTTGTAATTATGGATCACTCTAGCATGTATTTTCCTTACTCTACTTTTCCTAAAGTTTGTTCCTAGCAGATTGTCAACATGATATTCTATATTGCCATGTGTTTTGCTCTTGATGCATGTACCCTATGCACTTGCTCTTGCCATGCTTAGCTTCTTGAACATGTCTACTGCATGTTGGTTACCTTGTCATGCCATGAAATGCCTTGTGGTGAGTGAATTGAGCTTGCAAAGTCGCTACCATAAATCTGTTTATGCCATGCTCTGTTTTTCTTAGTCTGAAACTGTTCACATAACTTGCCATGGTTGCATGGGTGCCACATCATTTTCCATGCCTCTTTGGGTTCTGATAAGTAAGGGAGTTGTGTTCTATGTGTTTAGTACTAGCATGCCATGCCTTTGTTTGCCATGTTCTGTTCCTGTAGCATGATGTTTGCTAGCTCTAAACATTGCTTCCTGATGCTACTTTTGACATGTTAGTATTTTCTCTAAGTCTGTGAAGCTAATATCATTTGCATTTTTGCCATGCCATCTTGAGCTTGTTCTAGTGAGAACTAGCAGGATCTTAGTGTTCATGATTTGTATAGCTTCACCTGTCCTTTATGGTCATATGCTTTGTTGCTATGTTGGAGTGCTGCAGCATAGTTTCTTGTTGCATTCTAAGTGCTATGGTGCTGTTAATCACAAATTTGCATCACTCTTGTATTGCTTGTCATTTGCAAGCCCTGCATCCGTTTCCGGTGATCCTTATATCGATTTCGACCGAAATCACCTCATCTTTCCCGCGGCATACTTGTTTTGACAACTTGATGCCTTGATCATTCTTTCCCTCCCGGAGCACGCATATGCATTGCATATCATATCTTGCATTCCATGCCATGTTTTGCATCAGGTTGCTTGTGCATTGCACCGTGATTGATTGTTGTTCCATTGATTGTGTTCTTGTTTTTGGTAGAGCCGGAAGACGAGTACGTGAATGAGGAAGCTATTGAGTACGCTAATGAGGATCAAGCTTTCGACAACTCTGAGAACATTGCAGGCAAGAAGACCATACCCATGATATCACTTCTATCTTTCCTTGCTAGTTGTTCGTTCTATTGGTATGTCGCGCTACCTACCACTTGTTATATCATGCCTCCCATATTGCCATGTCAAGCCTCTAACCCACCTTCTGAGCAAACCGTTGTTTGGCTAAAGTTATCGCTTTTGCTCAGCCCCTCTTATAGCGTTGCTAGTTGTAGGTGCCTTGCAGGTTATTCCATGTTGGAACATGGACATGTTGGGATATCACATTAGCTCTTATTTAATTAATGCATCTATATACTTGGTAAAGGGTGGAAGGCTCGGCCTTATGCCTGGTGTTTTGTTCTACTCTTGCCGCCTTAGTTTCCGTCATACCGGTGTTATGTTCCTTGATTTTGCGTTCCTTACGCGGTTGGGGTTATGGGACCCCCTTGACAGTTCGCCTTGAATAAAACTCCTCTAGCAAGGCCCAACCTTGGTTTTACATTTTCCTACCTAAGGCTTTTCCCTTGGGTTCTGCAGACCCGAGGGTCATCTTTATTTTAACCCCCGGGCCAGTGCTCCTTTGAGTGTTGGTCCAACCTACAGCCACTTGTGGTGCCACCCCTTCACCCGGGGTCTTCGGTTGCCATACGTAGTGTTCATCCGGTGTGCCCTGAGAACGAGATATGTGCAGCTCCTATCGGGATTTTTCGGCACAGTCGGGCGGTCTTGCTGGTCTTGTTTTCCCATTGTCGAAATGTCTTGTAACTGGGATTCCGAGAATGATCGGGTCTTTCCGGGAGAAGGAATATCCTTTGTTGATCATGAGAGCTTGTGATGGGCTAAGTTGGGACACCCCTGCAGGGTATAAACTTTTGAGAGCCGTGCCTGTGGTTATGTGGCAGATGGGAATTTGTTAATATTCGGTTGTAGAGAACTTGACACTTGACTTAATTAAAAAATGGATCAACCGTGTGTGTAGTCGTGATGGTCTCTTTTCGACGGAGTCCGGGAAGTGAACACGGTCTCGAGTTATGTTTGAACATAAGTAGTTTCATGATCACTTCTTGATCACTTCCAGCTACACGACCGTTTCATAGCTTCTCATCTTACTCTTATTTGCGTATGTTAGCCACCATATTTGCTTAGAGCTTGTTGTCAGTCCACCTCATAACCTTGTCCTACCCATAAGCTTAAATAGTCTTGATCTCGCGGGTGTGAGATTGCTGAGTCCTCGTGACTCATGGATACTTCCAAAACAGTTGCAGGTGCCGATGATACCAGTGCAGGTGATGCTACCGAACTCAACTGGGAGTTCGACGAGGACCTTGGTCATTACTATGTTTCCTTTCTTGATGAGCAGTAGTGGAGCCCAGTTGGGATGATCGGGGATCTAGCATTTGGGTTTTATCTTCCTTTTTCATTTGGATTTGACCATAGTCGGTCTATGTGTGTATTTTGGATGATGTATGAACTATTTATAGATTGTGTGATGTGGCGAGTGTAAGCCAACTCTATTTATCCCTGTCTTGTTCATTACTTGGGATGTTTGTGAAGATGACCCTTCTTGCAACAAAACCACTATGCGGTTATGCCTCTAAGTCACGCCTCGACACGCGGGAGATATAGCCGCATCGTGGGCGTTACAAGTTGGTAATCAGAGCCATCCCCGACTTAGGAGCCCCCTGCTTGATTGAATCGCTGACATTGTTGAGTCTAGAAAAAAAATGTTTTGAGTCTTAGGCATCTCCAGCCGCGCCCCCAACAGGGCCCCCCAGGCCACTTTTTCGGCGCCAGCGCCGAAAAAACGGCCCAGTCGCGCCCCCAGGACGCCGAAAATCGCCGGTTCGGACCTTTTTTCCGCCCGGCGGTCACAGGCCGAACCCGGTGCGCTGGGGAGCAGTTGGGGGCTCCGACGCTAGGGAAAAGCACGCCTGGCCCACACCGACAGGTGAAAAGTCAAGGTTTTCTTCCCCCGACTCGCCTCGCACCCCCCGCGCCCTCGGCCACCACTAGCTATATCCCGGTGACGGCCGCCGCCCTACTCCGCTAGATAGCCATTCCCCGCCGGAAAATAGCAGCGCTTCGCCACGGCAGCCCCTCCCACAGCAGCTGGGCGTTTCCGGCCGCCGTTTCCGGCCGCGGAGGCGCGGTTTAACGGCGGGTACACGCCCACCGAGCGCAAGGTGTTCGGCGTTTTGCCTGCCTCGGCGATGGACTCGGATGAGGAGGAAGAGCTCGCCGCGCTGCTGGAGGAGGAAGCCGCGGCCGATGTCCAGGAAGAAGAGCATCTCATGGTGCTCGCCGCCCTCGCCCACCTGCTGGCGAGCAATGAAAAGCCGCGGTGAGGTGGCTCGGCGCCGGGGCGGATGAAAGCAAAGAACCAGCATCGTCTTCAAGGCTACTGCATGCTCTACTCCGACTACTTCGCCGATGCTCCACTTCATGGCGAGAGAACATTTCGGCGCCGTTATCGGATGAGCCGAAAGCTCTTCCTCAGGATTGTGAATTCCATCCGGGAGTTTGACAACTACTTCAAGTGCAAGATGGATTGCACTGGCGCTCTTGGATTCACCTCCATCCAGAAGTGCACGACAGCGATGAGGATGCTTGCATATGGAGCTCCCAGTGATTCACTCGGCGACTATGGGCGCATGGCCGAGTCCACCAGCATAGAGTGTTCCTACAAGTTCTGTCGGGCAGTGGTGGCAGTGTTTGGGCCACAATACTTGAGAACACCCAATGCGGAAGACACTGCTCGGATCCTAGCCCAGAATGCAGCAAGAGGATTTCCTGGGATGCTTGGAAGCATCGACTGCATGCATTGGAAATGGAAGAATTGCCCATTTGGTTGGCAGGGGATGTAAAAAGGCGCCAAAGGTGGTTGCAGTGTGGTGCTTGAGGCAGTAGCCACACAGGACCTCTGGATTTGGCACTCCTTCTTTGGTATGCTAGGAACTCACAATGACATCAACGTGCTGCAGTGCTCTCCTGTTTTTGCCAAGCTCGTTGAGGGTGATTCTCCTCTGGTGAACTTCGAGATCAATGGGCACCAATACAACAAGGGGTACTACCTAGCAGATGGCATCTATCCGAGATGGTCGACATTTGTGAAGACGATCTCAAACCCTGTGCCAGGAGGCAAGAACGCCTGGTTTGCGAAAGTTCAGGAGGCTTGCCAGAAGGATGTCGAGCGGGCATTTGGTGTGCTCCAATCTCGATTCGCTGTTGTTCGGTACCCCACTCAGACCTGGTCGAAAGATCAAATGTGGGAGATCATGACTTGCTGTGTCATCTTGCACAACATGATCATCGAGAGCGAGCAAGAAGACCCAGTGTTTGACACTGAACCATACTACAGGCAGGGTCCTCTAGCCGAAGTTGATCACCATCTACCGGCAACTTGGACTGCCTATCTCAGTATGCGTCAGGAGATCCGAGACCCACAGGTGCATCATCAACTGCAGAAAGATCTGATTGAGCACCTATGGAGGCTCAAGGGGGACGCCGTGTGATGAAATAAGAGTTTTTATTTGTTGAACTATATAATTTGTATTGAACTATTTGTTGTTGTACTATTTTGTTGAAGTATTTGATTTTTCTGTGATGAAATATGTGATAAGAAATAATTGTGTTGATAATTGAACGCCGAGACATGGCGAAACCACACTGAATATGGGCCTATTCTCGCCCATATGGGACCTTTATTCGCCGAAATTGGGCTGCAAAGTGGGCCAATTTCGGCGCCTGGGGGCAAGCTGGGGGCGACGATTGGGCGCAAAACCGCCCCCAGCGCCGATTGTATCGCCGACTCGCCCCCAGGGGGCAATTTTTTGCCCCTCCTGGGGGCCAACGGCTGGAGATGCCCTTAGGATTATATATAATGGAGAGTAGGATTCTTTTTACTCCTCAGTCCCTTCATCTCTCTGGTGAGGCCTCTTGACGTAGATGTCTTGTCTTTCCTCTCCTCAAATTTCACGAATTTTTTAAGGGATCACGCGGGTATCTTGGGATCGTTCCGATAGTCTTGTGACGAGAACATTGTTCTTGGTGCCTCCTGACATTTAGGGGTTATGGCAGTGTCCCGGGGAGTTGAGCTCCGAGGTGTTGTCGTCACAATTTTATCGTTGCAGTTCTGGAATACCTGAGTTCACCGACATCGGAAATCTCTTTTATGCAGTTGTTGGTGAGATAACCTCGACGCCACCCAGTAATGGGGCAGGAGTTTGGGAGTATTGCCATAACTCATACTCCCTCCATTCCTTTATATAAGGTGTATTTGTTTTTTGATAAAATTCCATAATCTAAGGTGCATTCCTTCTAATTCCTCATAATTCCCTTGTTAGCCTTCCAGAAAAAGGAAAGTATCTCTCTTTTGATTGTCTGTATCTCTCCTTGTAGCAAAAGGAGGAAACTATCTCTATGTCGATTGCATTTATATCTTACTTTCCTATACTAACTGATTTACTTGCCACTAACTAATAAATTTAACAAGGGTAATTTCGTCCTAACACATCCATAATTATGTGCCTTGGTCACCGTGCCGAAAATAATACACCTTAGATAAAGGAACGGAGGGAGTATAACAGATGCTTTTCGATTGTTGAGGTACACGATTTCCGAAGGTTTCTTGGTTATGTGTTGACGGATGGGTACAGTTGGAGCGTAGGGCTTGTTAGTTGTGTGATATATATTGTGCCTCCCTGTATCCCCAACACCAGATTGCATAACCAGAAAGTTTCGAGAGTTTATAGGTGGGAATTCAAGTAGCTCTAGTATTTCTTCCCGCAGATATTTGGTTTGTGACCGGGCAATCCCTACCACTTATTTGTTCCAGTCGTACCTTGTTGTTTCATTCTTCAACCTTTATCTAAGTGGCTTCTCACCTTAATGGATGTGTGATGTTAACTTTGGAATTCATTCGTTCATCCTGTTCGAATGTTTATTGTGAAGACTATATGTTGCAATTTCTATGAGTTGATTCAGCTTGAATATCTTTCTATCAAGATTCTAACGGATGTCACCCTCTTCAGGATGGCTCCTCCAATGCGTCTGAATCCGGAACGCAAAATGGTGGGAGTCAGGTGAACCCTTCGCCACCACCTCCACCTCTGGAGGCATGGCAAGCTATCATGGCAGCCACCAATGCCCAGATGCTTTTGCAACTCTTGCAAGAGCGCAAACAAGGCCATGGCAACCAAGGAAATCAAGGCCAAGGGAATTTCAACAATCAACCTTAGTTTGCTACCCTCAACCAGTTCCTTGCAAATCAGTCAAAGTCTTTTAGCTACTGTGCCGAGGCCACGGACGCCGATGATTGGCTCGTGGACATCAACAAGCATTTTGAATGTAGCAATGTCAGGCCCGAGGACTATGTCAAGTTCACTTCTTTTCAGCTCAAGGACCAAGCTGCTGATTGGTATCAACAATACAAAGGTTCCAGAGGAGGTCGCGTGATTACCTGGGATGATTTCTGCTGAGACTTCAAAGCTCATCATATTCCAACAAGTGTTGCTGAGAGAAAGCGTAGGGAGTTCTGCAATCTCAAGCAAGGCAGCATGTCCGTGTACCAATACGACATCCAGTTTCAAAAACTTGCTCGCTTCGCAAGGCAGGATGTTCCTGACGAAAAGAGCATGATCTATCACTTCAGAGGTGGCCTCAAAGAAGATCTACAGTTAGCTCTCGTTCTCGTGGAGGCTACTAAGTTTGATCAATTCTATAACATGGCCCTCAAGCAAGAAGGTTCTCAGCTCAAGTGTGAGGCTTCTAAGAAGAGAATTAGGGATGCAGTTTAGTCTTCTTCTTCCTCACAAGTGGCAGCTAAGCAACAAAAGGTATGGATTCCTCCTCCTCCGTTTCGTCAGCCCTACCAGCAGAAGAACAAAGGTGGCCATGAACCTTCCCACCCATCCAATCCAGGCTATCATAGCAAGTCTCAGACTCAAGCTCCAAGGTCAAATGTTCCTTATCATCGTCCACTCTTAGAGGTGACTTGCAACAAGTGTCAGCAGAAAGGTCACTATGCAAACAAGTGCTTCAACCAAAGGCGCCTTCCGCCTGCTCCTCCTGTGAGATCTTCCAGTAGTGTAGTGGTCAAGCATAATCCCAAGCATGCAAAGGTGAACATGATGAATGCAGCTCAAGCGGAGGAATCTACTGATTTGATAATGGGTAATCTCTCAGTTAATAACATTCCTACAAAAGTTTTATTCGATACTGGTGCATCGCTTTCTTTCATTTCAAGACCTTTTGTTGCCAAGCATGAGTTTGTGACCGAAAAGATTCCTTTCCCATTGAAGATTGTGTCCCCGGGTAAGCATATGACATCTAATGATTGTGTCTCGGATGTTTGTATCAAGATGGGCAACTATAAATTCCTATCTAAACCAATTGTTATTGGTGACTCGGATATTGATCTTATTCTCGGCATGGACTGGCTTTCTAAGCACACGGCTCAACTTGATTGTGCTGCCAGGGAGATTCAATTGACACACTCTTCTGATGATGTGATCATCTATGCCGCTCGGAATGAAACCATGTGACTATTTTCTCTCAATGTGAAGGGCGAGTTGGATGCAATTTCTCAAATTCTAGTCGTTTGTGAATACCAATACGTCTTTCCAGAAGAGCTTCCGAGAATGCCTCCTCACCGGCCAATTGAATTCGTTATCAATCTTGAGCCTGGCACTAAACCCGTTTGCAAGCGTCCATACAAGCTTGGACCAAAGGAGTTGAAGGAATTGAAGAAACAGCTCGATGAACAAGAGCGTCTGGGTTTGATCAGACCGAGTTCATCTCCGTGGGGTTGTGGTGTTCTTTTTGTCCAGAAGAAGGATGGCATGGACCGACTTTGTGTCGACTACTGTCCATCGAACAAGAAGACAATTAAGAACAAGTATCCAATTCCCAACATCAATGAGCTATTCGAGCAACTTAAATGTGCTAAAGTATTCTCCAAGCTTGACCTCCGTATGAGTTATCATCAGATTCGCATTCGTGAACAAGATATCCACAAGACATCATTCAGAACAAGCTTTGGTTCTTATGAATATACTATCATGTCTTTCGGCCTTGTCAATGCTCCTCCAACATTCTCTCGCATGATGAACTTCATCTTCAACCCCTACACTAATGAATTCGTCCTGGTGTATCTTGATGATATCTTGGTCTTCTCCAAGAATAAGAAGGATCATGCCAAACGTTTGAGATTGGTGCTCGACAAGCTTAGAGAGTATCAATTCTATGCGTAGTTTTCCAAATGTGAGTTTTGGCTTGATGAAGTTCTTTTACCTTGGTCATATCATCTCCGCCAAGGGCATTGCTGTTAATCCTGAGAAGGGGTTTGCAATTGTGAACTGGGAACCGCCTTAGAATGTCAAGCAGCTCTGCAGTTTTCTTGGACTTGCAAGCTATTGCCGAAGATTCGTTGAGAATTTCTCTAAGATTGCAAAGCCTCTTTCCAACCTCCCCCAGAAGCATGTCAAGTATGTCTGGATGCGTGAGTGTGATGTTGCCTTCAACACTCTAAAAGAGAAGCTAGTCTCAGCTCCTGTCTTGACTCCTCCTGTTGAATCCAAGCCATTCGAAGTTTTCTGTGATGCCTCTTTGCAAGGTCTTGGTGCTGTGTTAATGCAAGAGAAGAAAGTTGTGGCTTATACCTCTCGCCAGTTGAAGTCCAACGAAAGTAACTACCCCACTCATGATCTTGAGTTGGCGGCAGTTGTCCATGCATTAATAACATGGAGACATCTCTTGTTGGGAAGGCAAGTGGACATTTTCACCGATCACAAGAGCCTCAAGTACATCTTCACTCAACCCAACCTCAACCTCAGGAAAACTCATTGGGTTGAAATGATTCAAGAGTACAATCCAATCATTGAATATACTCCAGGCAAGGCCAATGTCATTGAAGATGCTTTGAGCAGAAAGGCTTATTGCAACAGCTTAATCCTCGAGCCATTCCAACTGGATCTTTGTGAAGCTTTCCGCAAACTCAACCTCCAAGTTGTTCCTCAAGGTTTTCTTGCCAACCTTCAAGTCACTCCTACTTTGGAAGACCAAATTCGTGAGGCACAACTCCTTGATACCATGGTGAAGAAGGTGAAACATGGTATTGCCGAGAGCCAACCCAAATACAAGTGCTATCGTATTGATGACAAAGACACTTTATTCTTCGAGGACCGGATTGTGGTTCCTAAAGGTGATATTCATTTGAGTCCATCAATTCGACTGCTTGAGGTCATGGTACATCTTCGAACTACCTGGATGAATGGAAAGGAGAGAATTGTGCTCTTCGTTCATTATGACTTCCTTAGATTGCTCAATTCATGAACGAATGTGATGTCTACCGAAGGGTGAAAGCAGAACACCAACGACCAGCTGGTCTCCTCCAACCTCTTGCTATTCCAGAATGGAAGTTTGATCATATTGAAATGGACTTCGTGACTGGATTTCCTAAGTCCAAGCGTGGGAATGATGCTATTTTCATTATCATTGACAAGCTTACAAAAGTGGCTCATTTCCTTCCAATCAAAGAATCTATCACAGCAGCTCAGTTGGCAAAGCTATACACCTCCAGAATTGTCTCCTTGCACGGCATTCCGCAATTGGAATCTTCAGATCGTGGAAGCATTTTCACTTCTAAGTTCCGGGACTCCCTCTAGAAGGCCATGGGCACCAACATTCGCTTCAGCATAGCTTTCCACCCTCAAACAAGTGGCCAAGTCGAGCGAGTCAATCAAATTCTCGAAGACATGCTCAGGGCTTGTGTTATCTCTTTCGGTATGAAGTGGGAAGATTGTCTTCCATATGTCGAATTCTCCTACAAAAATAGCTTCCAAGCGAGTTCGGGCAAGGCCCCATTTGAAATTCTATATGGCAAGAAGTGCCATACTCCTCTCAATTGGTCAGAGAATGGTGAACGCAAACTTCTTGGCAACGATATGATCACAGAAGCTGAAGAAATGTGTAAAGTCATCCATGAAAATCTCAAAGCCGCGCAATCGCGTCAAAAGAGTTACTATGATAGCAAGCATCGTGACTTGGGTTCCGAGATCTGAGACCATGTCTACCTCCACGTCTCTCCAATGAAAGGTACTCGACACTTCATTATCAAAGGGAAGCTTTCCCAGAGATACATGGGTCCTTCCAAGATCTTTGGCAAAAGAGGCGACCTCGCCTATCAACTTGAGATTCCATCCAACTTTGCAAACGTGCACGATGTGTTTCACGTGTCACAGCTTCGCAAGTGCTTCAAGAATCCTGAGCGCACTATCAACTTTGAAGAGATCGATCTCCTAGAAGATGTGTCTTATCATGAGCATCATGTTCCTATTCTTGAAGAAACCGAGCGCAAGACTGACAACAATTCAATCAAATTCCTGAAAGTGAAGTTCTCACACAGTTCTGACCGAGAAGCCACCTGGAAACGCGAGGATCACCTTCATTCCAAATATTCGTAGTTCTTTCTGTCCTAGATCTCGGGACAAGATCCTGTTGTAGTGGTGGAGTGTTGTAACACCCCGGATGTATTTTTCCATATTTGTAACTCCGACTGTTGCCATTTTCGGCTTTATGATATGATATTCCCTTCATGGTTGGGTTTTTGTCTTTGTTTTGCATTTTGTTCATGTCATGCATTTCATATCATGTCATCATGTGCATCTCTTTTGCATTCATGTTCGTCTCATGCATCCGGTCCTTTTCCCCGTTGTCCGTTTCGCAATTCGACGCTCTCTCATGCCCCGTTGCACCCCTCTAATCTTGTTTCGTGAGCAGGACAAAAACATTCTCGGAATGGGCCGAGATTTGTCGAGTGGCCTTGGTACATCACCGGTAGGCTGCCTGTCAAATTTCGTTCCATTTGGAGGTCGTTTGATGCCCCAACGGTTAACCGGGAAACCATAAAAGCCTCTCTTTCATTGCAGCCCAACACCCCTCCAAAACAGCACACTAACCCATCTAAACCCCCTCCATACTCTCCATCGTTGGATCACGATCGTGTGAGCGAAAACCGCAGCTCATTTGGACACTCCTAGCTCCCTCTACTTATAAATATGTGCCTCCCCCCGAATTTTCTCGCACATGAAACCCTACTAATCGCCCCACTCCACCGCCGGACAAGTCAGCGCCGCCGCCCACAGCCAGTGGCGTGCTGCCACGTGGCCCGGCCACCACCCGCCGCCACCGCGGCCCGCTCGGCCCATGAGGAGCTCGCGCGAGCTCGAGCCAACCCGCCGCCGACCCCGAGCGCACGGCTCCTCCCGCGCCACCGCCGCCTCGTCGCCTCGCCGCCGACACCGTGCCTCGCCGCCCCCGCCACGCCACGCCCCGTCATCGCAGCGCCGCTGCCCTCCGCCCACCGGCACGCCGTGCCGCCCGCGAGCCTCCGCCCGCCGCTCGTTAGATCCGGCCGGCCTCCCTCTCCGGAGAGCTCCTAGCGAGCTCCGGCCGTCCCCCCTCCTCCGTCGAGATCCGCCACCGCATCGATTTCCATGCAAACCCTAGGTTGACTACATTTTCTCGCCAAGTCCTTGTTTTCCTACATCATGATGCTATCTTTGACATGCCATATATACATGCTCGGTGATCCGTTTTGTGCATATGTTATATCAAAATGTTTGCCTCATTAAGCTCTTCATGTTAGTGGCATTTGCATGCATGTTACTGTCCATATTGATGCCATTATCATCGTTGCAAGAGTGCTATATGATGTTAACTGCTGTCTGTTAACAGAACTTGATGATTTGTCATTTTCCTTGCATTTTGTGTGTTCATCCTATGAGCATGACATCTACATCTTTTATGATCTCCATCATTCCATCTTTACAGGGGTGCAAGTCTTGTATTTTTGTGATCTATGTGGTGACTAGAGCAAGCATGCAAAGTAATCTTCATAATGTTGCTGATTTCAGACACTTGGTGATTTTGCTAAGTCCTTTTCCTGTTACATTTTCATGCCATGTAAACTTGTTGCTACCATGAGATCCATACACATTTGGAGTTAGTTCAGTAAGCATGTTTTGAAGCTGTGATATTGCACTATCCATTGATGCCTCTGGTTGTAATTATGGATCACTCTAGCATGTATTTTCCTTGCTCTACTTTTGCTAAAGTTTGTTCCTAGCAGATTGTTAACATGATATTCTATATTGCCATGTGTTTTGCTCTTGATGCATGTACCCTATGCACTTGCTCTTGCCATGCTTAGCATCTTGAACATGTCTACTTCATGTTGGTTACCTTGTTATGCCATAAAATGCCTTGTGGTGATTGAATTGAGCTTGCAAAGTTGTTATCATAAATCTGTTTATGTCATGCTCTGTTTTTCTTCTAAGTCTGAAACTGTTCACATTACTTGCCATGTTTGCATGGGTGCCACATCATTTTCCATGCCTCTTTGGGTGATGATCAGTAAGGGAGTTGTGTTCTATGTGTTTAGTACTAGCATGTCATGCCTTGGTTTGCCATGTTCTGTTCCTATAGCATGATGTTTGCTAGCTCTAAACATTGCTTCCTGATGCTGTTTTTGACATGTTTGTATTTTTTCTAAGTCTGTGAAGCTGATATCATTTGCATTTTTGCCATAGCATTTTGAGCTTGTTCTAGTAAGAACTAGCAGGAGCTTAGTGTTCATGATTTGTAGAGCTTCACCTGTCCTTTATGGTCATAGGCTTTGTTGCTATGTTGGGGTGGTGTAGCATAGTTTCTTGTTGCATTCTAAGTGCTATGGTGCTGTTAATCGCGGAATTGCGCCATTCTTGTTTTGCTTGCCATTTGCAAACTATGCCTCCGTTTCCGGTGATCTTTATATCGATTTTGACCAAAATCATCTCATATTTCTAGAGGCACACTTGTTTTGCCAAGTTGATGCCTTGTTCATCCTTTGTTTTCCGGAGCACGCATATGCATTGCACATCCCGCATGCCATGCCATGTTTTGCATCATGTTGTTTGTGCATTGCCCCGTGGTTGATTGGTGTTTCCTTTGCTTGTGTTCTTGCTTTGGGTAGATCCGGGAGACGAGTACATGATCGAGGAACCTGTTGAGTACGCTAACGAGGATCAAGCTTTCGTCAACTCTGAGAACTTTGCAGGGAAGATGACCATACCCTCGAAATCACTTCTATTTTTGGTTTGCTAGTTGTTCACTCTATTGCTTTGCTGCGCTACCTACCACTTGCCATATCATGCCTCCCATATTTCCATGTAAAGCCTCTAACCCACCTTTCCTAGCAAACCGTTGTTTGGCTATGTTACCGCTTTTGCTCAGCCCCTCTTATAGCGTTGCTAGTTGCAGGTGAAGATGAAGTTTGTTCCGTGTTGGAACATGGATATTGTTGGGATATCATTATTATCTCTTATTTACTTTAATGCATCTATATACTTGGTAAAGGGTGGAAGGCTCGGCCTTATGCCTCGTGTTTTGTTCCACTCTTGCCGCCCTAGTTTCCGTCATACCGGTGTTATGTTCCTTGATTTTTGCGTTCCTTACGCGGTTGGGTGTTATGGGAACCCCTTGACAGTTCGCCTTGAATAAAACTCCTCCAGCAAGGCCCAACCTTGGTTTTACCATTTGCCTACCTAAGCCTTTTCCCTTGGGTTCTGCACACCCGAGGGTCATCTTTATTTTAACCCCCCGGGCCAGTGCTCCTCTGAGTGTTGGTCCAACCTAGAGCCACTTGCGGTGCCACCCCTTCACCTAGGGTCTTCGGTTGCCGTACGTAGTGTTCATCTGGTGTGCCCTGAGAACGAGATATGTGCAACTCCTATCGGGATTTGTCGGCATAGTCGGGCGGTCTTGCTGGTCTTGTTTTACCATTGTCAAAATGTCTTGTTACCGGGATTCCTGAGTTCGCCGATATCGAAAATCTCTTTTATGCAGCTATTGGTGAGATAACCTCGATGCCACCAAGTACTGGGGCGGGAGTTCGGGAGTATTGCCATAACTCGTATAACGGATGCTTTTCGAAGGTTGAGGTACACGATTTTCGAAGGTTTCTTGTTAGTATAACGGATGCGTGCTCCGGAAGGGAAAGAGAGATCAAGGCATCAACTTTTCAAAACAAGTATGCCTCTGGAAAGATGAGGTGATTTCGGTCGAAATCGATATAAGGATCACTGGAAACGAATGCACGGTTTGCAAATGACAAGCAATACAAGAGTGATACTAACAAGTCCTACGCTTCAACTGTATCCATCCGTCAACACATAACCAAGAAACCTTCGAAAATCGTGTACCTCAACCTTTGAAAAGCATCCGTTATACGAGTTATGGCAATACTCCCGAACTCCTGCCCCAGTACTTGGTGGTGTCGAGGCTATCTCACCAACAACTGCATAAAAGAGATTTTTGATATCGCGAACTCAAGAATCCCGGTAACAAGACATTTCGACAATCGTAAAACAAGACCAGCAAGACCGCCCGACTGTGCCGACAAATCCCGATAGGAGTTGCACATATCTCGTTCTCAGGGCACACCAGATGAACACTACGTACGGCAACCGAAGACCCCGGGTGAAGGGGTGGCACCGCAAGTGGCTCTAGGTTGGACCAACACTCAGAGGAGCACTGGCCCGGGGGGGGGGGTTAAAATAAAGATGACCCTCGGGTCTGCAGAACCCAAGGGAAAAGGCTTAGGTAGGCAAATGGTAAAACCAAGGTTGGGCCTTGCTGAAGGAGTTTTATTCAAGGCGAACTGTCAAGGGGTTCCCATAACACCCAACTGTGTAAGGAACGCAAAAATCAAGGAACATAACACCGGTATGACAAAAACTAGGGCGGCAAGAGTGGAACAAAACACAAGGCATAAGGCTGAGCCTTCCACCCTTTACCAAGTATATAGATGCATTAAAGTAAATAAGAGATAATAATGATATCCCAACAATATCCATGTTCCAACACGGAACAAACTTCGTCTTCACCTGCAACTAGCAACGCTATAAGAGGGGCTGAGCAAAAGCGGTAACATAGCCAAACAACGGTTTGCTAGGAAAGGTGGGTTAGAGGCTTGACATGGAAATATGGGAGGCATGATATAGCAAGTGGTAGGTAGCGCGGCATAGCAATAGAGCGAACAACTAGCAAACCAAAGATAGAAGTGATTTCGAGGGTATGGTCATCTTGCCTGCAGAGTTCTCAGAGTTGACGAAAGCTTGATCCTCGTTAGCGTACTCAACAGGTTCCTCGATCACGTACTTGTCTCCCGGCTCTACCCAAAGCAAGAACACAAGCAAAGGAAACACCAATCAACCACGGGGCAATGCACAAACAACATGATGCAAAACATGGCATGTCATGCGGGATGTGCAATGCAATGCATATGCGTGCCCCGGAAGGAAAAGGATGAACAAGGCATCAACTTGGCAAAACAAGTGTGCCTCTGGAAATATGAGATGATTTCGGTCGAAATCAATATAAAGATCACCGAAAACGGAGGCACGGTTTGCAAATGGCAAGCAAAACAAGAATGGCACAATTCTGCGATTAACAGCACGATGCCATCTAGAATGCAACAAGAAACTAAGCTACTGCACCCGAATATATCAACAAGGCATATGGAAGTGATGTACTCAAGATTCTTGACAAAACATGAACACTGAGCTACGGCTAAATCACACAAGAGCAGGTTCAAACAAGCATGGAAAAAGTGCAAAAGATATCAGCATCGCAGACTTAGTGAAAATACTAACATGCCAGGAATAACATCAGGAAGCCATGTTTAGAGCAAGCAAACAACATGCTACAGGAACATATCATAGTAAAACAAGGCACGACATGAATCTACTAAATGCATAGAACAAAGGTCCCTTACTGAACATGAGCCAACAAGGCACAAAAGATATGATGGCACCCATGTAAACATAGCAAGTTTTATTAACAGTTTCAGACTTAGCAGAAAACTGAGCATGGCAAAAACATAATTATGAGGGCATCTTTGCGAGCTCAAACCACTCAGCACAAAGCATTGCATGACAAAACAAGCATAGCATCAGAAAGATGAAATTTTCAAGAAGCTAACCATGGCAAGAGCAAGTTCATAGCATGCATGGATCACTAACAACAACCATGGCAAAATTGATTAACATGCAAACAATCTGCCAGGAACATTTTATAGCAAAAGTAGAGCAAGATTAAGACATGCTAGGGAACTCCATAATTGCAAATAGGGCCATGGATGGATAGAGCATAACCATATGTTCCAAACAACCTTACTGAAGATACTCAAAACAAGCATGGAACTCACAGTAGCATCATGTTTACATGGCATCAAAATAATAGCAGGAAAAGGACTTAGTAAAATCCTAAGTCCCTAAAATCAGCAATATCATGAAGGCTACTTTGCATGCTTGTGCTAGTCAGCACATTGACCACAAAAATACATGGCAAGCACCTCTGCAAAGATGGCATGTCATAGATCAAAACACATGTAGAGCTCATGCCCATATGATGCACACAACAAATGTGACAAAAATGACAAATCATCATAATCTGATAAGTAGCAGCAATAAACATTTTATAGCACTCTTGCATCAATGATGTGGGCATCAAGATGAACTCAAACAAGCATGCCACAATGGAATGAAATGAAGAGCATCTCACATTGAACATATTGATATATCATGGGCATGAAATGGAGCTACGGTCATGGAGTTATGGGGCAATGGACAGGGTAGGAAAAAGTTGCAGAAAAGACTTAGAGGAATTCGGGGGGTCAACCTCTCCCAGATCTAGGGTTCCAGCACGCTTCCTGAGGATCACCGGAGTTCGTCTCCGGCGAGGAAGATGACGACGGCCAGACAAGGGGGAGCTTGCCGGAGCACGGATCTGGCTGCGGCGAGGGCGGCGGAGGAGCGGTGGGGCGGCGGCGAGCGCGGGCGGCGGTGGCCGGAGCGGAGCGAGGTGGGGCGGCGGGCGACGCTATGGGCTCGGGGGCCGGGAGCGGGCCGGGCGGGCTGGCGCGGTCGGCGACAGAGGCGCGCCACATGTCGGGCAGGGGTTGGCTGAGGCGGCGGGGCGGACGCGTCTGGCCCGATCCGGACGTTTCCGGCGGCGGGGGGGGGGGGGGGGGATCTAGGGTTTGGACAAGAAATTCGGGGAAGAAGACATATTTATAGGTAGGAGGAGGTAGGAGTGTCCAAATGGAGTGTAGTTTTCGCCCACATGATCGTGATCCGACAATGGAGGACATGGAAGTGGTTTAGCTGGGTTATTGGGCCGTTTTGGAGGGGTGTTGGGCTGCAACACACAAGAGGCCTTCGCGGTTACCCGGTTAACTGTTGGAGTATCAAACGGACTCCAAATGGCACGAAATTTGTCAGGCGGTCTACCGGTGGTGTACCAAGGCCGCATGGCAAATCTCGGTCCATTCCGAGAACGTTTAATACCCGCTCACGAAAAGAGGCAAGAGGGGAGCGTCGGTGCACATAGGAGTGTCGGATTGCAGAACGAACAACGGGGAAAATGCTCGGATGCATGAGACGAACACGTATGCAAATGCGATGCACATGATGACATGATATGAAATGCATGACATGCACAGAAAGCAAAACAAAGACAAAACCAACCATGAAGGGAAATCTCATAACTTAAAGCCGAAATGGCAAGAGTCGGAGTTACACATATGGCAAGTTACATCCAGGGTGTTACAAGGTGTTAGGTGGGATGGGGTCGCGTTTAGCGCCCATTCGAGAAAGGATGTCTGCTGCTTGATTACTGTCTCGAGCCACATGATGAAACTCGAGCCCCTCAAACCGAGCTGATATTTTGAGTACGACGTTGCGGTAGGCCACAATCTTTGGATCTTTTGCATCGAATTCTCCATTTATTTGAGATATCGCGAGGTTCAAATCCCCACGTACCTCAAGGCGTTGTATGCCCGTAGAAACGGCCATCCAGAGTCCATGCAATAGTGCTTCATATTTGGCCGCGTTATTGGAGTCCGTATACATGATTTGTAATACTTAACGGACTGTGTCCACTGTAGGGGATGTTAGGATGACACCAGCCCCCAATCCGGCTAACATTTTGGAGCCGTCGAAGTACATCACCCAGTTGGAGTATGTGCTGTATTCTTTAGGGAGTTGGCTTCTGTCCATTCGGTGATAAAGTCAGCCAACACCTGAGATTTAATAGCTCGGCATGGCTTTTATGTTATTTCAAATGCTAAGAGCTCGATAGCCCACTTGGCAATGCGTCTAGTGGTGTCTCAATTGTTTATGATGTCGTTGAGTGGAACTTCGGAAGCCAACGTGATCGAGCACTCTTGAAAGTAGTGCCGCAGCTTTCGAGATGCCATGAAGACCGCATATGCTATCTTTTGATAGTGTGGGTATCGGGATTTACATGGTGTAAGGACTGCCGATACATAGTACACTGGTTTTTGGAGTGGGAATTTGTGTCCCTCTTCTTCTCGTTCGACGACGAGCACAACACTCACTACCTGGTGAGTTGCTGATATGTACAGTAGCATAGGTTCGCCGACATTTGGTGCGGCAAGGATTGGGTTGTTTGCTAACAGAGTTTTTATTTCTTCTAATCTAGATATTCTCGCATCCGTCCACTCAAAGTGCTCGGTACGTCGGAGCAGGCGATAAAGCGGCAGTGCCTTTTCTCCCAATCTGGAGATAAAGAGGCTCAAGGCTGCCACGCACCCAGCTAGGTTTTGGACCTGCTTTAGGTCTGTTGGCGTTGCCAATTGTGACAAGGCTCAGATTTTGGCTGGATTTGCTTCCATTCCTCTATTGGAAACAATGAACCCGAGCAGCTTTCCGGCCGGGACGCCAAAAACGCATTTTCCGGATTGAGCCGTATGTCATATGTTTGGAGGTTGTCGAATGTAAGGTGCAAGTCGTCCACCAATGATTCAACATGTTTAGTTTTGATGACTACATCATATACATATGCCTCCACCGTCTTGCCAATTTGTTTTTCCAGGCATGTTTGAATCATGCGTTGGTAGGTGGGGCCAGCGTTTTTGAGTCCGAAAGGCATAGTGTTGAAGCAGAAAGGCCCATACGGAGTAATGAATGCCATTGCGGCCTGATCGGATTCCTTCATCTTAATTTGATGGTATCTGGAGTATGCATCGAGGAAGCACAATGAATCGTGTCCTGCAGTTGCATCAATGATTTGGTTGATGCGGGGCAGTGGGAAGGGGTTTAGGGCAGGCCAGGTTGAGGTCTTTGAAACCGACACAAAGGCGCCAGGATTTGTCCTTCTTTGGCACCATGACCAGGTTTGCTAGCCAGTCCGGGTGTTTGATCTCTCTGATGAACCCGACTTCCAGTAGTTTGGCTAGCTCCTCCCCCATAGCTTGTCGCTTGGGTTTGGAAAATCGCCGCAATGTTTGCTTGACTCGTTTAAACCCTTTTATTATATCGAGGCTATGTTCGGCCAGTCTGCGTGGGATTCCCGGCATATTCAAAGGATGATAGGCAAAGATGTCCCAATTTTCATGCAGAAACGCTCTTAAAGTGGCATCGATCATTGGATCAAGCTGTGCTCCAATGGCTGCTGTTTTATTAGTATCCGTTGGGTGTATTTGAAATTTGACTATTTCGTCTACCGGCTTAAAGGAAGTGGATTTGGGCCTCTTGTCGAGGATTACAACGTCCTTGTCCACTGTAGAGCACAGAGTGGTTAATTCCTCAGCCCCAAGGGCCTCGGATAGTGCCTCGAGGGCCAGGGATGCAGTTTTATTTTCGGCGCGGAGTGCTATATCCGGATCACTAGTGATAGTGATAACTCCATTGGGCCCTGACATTTTGAGCTTCATGTACCCGTAATGGGGTATGGCTTGAAAGCGTATGAATGCTTCTCGCCCTAACAGGGTGTGATATCTGCTATAGAAAGGTGATACGTCTCCAACGTATCTAAATTTTTTGATTGTTCCATGCTATTATATTATCTATCTAGGATGTTTTATATGCATTATATGCTATTTTATATGATTTTTGGGACTAACCTATTAACCTACAACCCAGTGCCAGTTTCTGTCTTTTCCTTGTTTTTGAGTATCGCATAAATGGAATATCAAACGGAGTCCAATTGACATGAAAATTTACGGAGATCATTTTTGGACCAGAAGAAGCCCACGGAGCATCAGGGATGGACCAGAACAGTCCCGAGGTCACTGAGGGAGTCTTGGACTAAGGGGTCCTCGGGCGTCCGGCTTGTTAGCCATGGGCCGGACTGATGGGCTGTGAAGATACGAAGAACGAAGACTGCACCCGTGTCCGGATGGGACTCTCCTTGGCGTGGAAGGCAAGCTTGGCGACCAAATATGTAGATTCCTTTCTTTGTAACCGACCTTGTGTAACCCTACATCCTCCCGGTGTCTATATAAACCGGAGGACTTAGTCCGGAAGGAATATTCATTACCATAGCTATACAAGCTAGACCTCTAGGGTTTAGCCATTACGATCTCGAGGTAGATCAACTCTTGTAATACTCGTATTCATCAATATCAATCAAGCAGGACGTAGGTATTACCTCCATAGAGAGGGCCCGAACCTGGGAAAAACATTGTGTCCCCTGTCTCCTGTTACCATCGACCTTAGACACACAGTTCGGGACCCCCTACCCAAGATCCGCCGGTTTTGACACCGACATTGGTGCTTTCATTGAGAGTTCCACTATGCCGTCGACAACAAGATCGATGTCTCGCCTTGTTCTCAAGGATAATATCACCACTTGAGGAACGCTGGCTCCAGGCCAAACCCTCCGGCTGGGCAGCTTTACCATGACCGCCCGTTCGGTCATTAAGCCGACGATGACCTCTCGGGTCATCGAAAACCCCTTTCGTATCGACTTCGAACACTCCAATCAGATGGATCCGGCGGAGCTTTCGTCTTTAAACGAGCTCCTAGACCGCATCGCCGCCCCGGGGGTCACTACGCACTATGATCGGATTGGGCTTAAAACCGATCAGAGAGAAATCAAATCTCCACCGATCACCCACCAGATAGAGGTAGTCGAGGAGCGATTTGATAATTCTTCCTCCATATTAAGGATGGACTATGTACGGATCTCTGGTCTCGAAGAGTCGGACACCTACCTGCGAGGTGATGCATCCTGCCCTCCAAACATAGAATTAGACGACGGGCCTAAGAAATTAGTGGACATCCCGGAGCCTGATCTGCTAAGTTCGGAAGACCTTTAGACTCCGGATCCAAAACTGGGGCAGGGTTCTGATTTAAATCCACCCATCACCCGAATACAAGCGCTCTCATGAGCATAAAACAACAGTCTCAGGAAACTGTCCACCACTTCTGGGCCAGATTCCTTCTTGTCAAAAACAAGATTAAAGATTGCCACGACGAGGAAGCGATCTCAGTGTTCCGCAACAATTGCTGGAACCAAGGAATCCTCAACACCATCAACCGCCGTCGCATCCTACACTTCACTGACTTGGGAACTATCATACATAAGTACAGTGCAAAAGCACCTGGAAAACTCAAGCATCTCATTGGGAATCATCGGTCCCCACTCAACCCCTCATTCAGGCGAAAAGGGCGCACCTTGCAACACACACTGTTCAATAGTAAAGAAACACAAGTCCAGTATGGAGGGCAGAACCGTTCTGGAAGGATGGCTCGATGGGCCATGCAAAATACACGCAACACCGGATAACATACCAACACATAGCCTTAGAGCATGTTGGATACTCCGGCAAGTGGCCAAGAGCGGCGAGGATATCCTCACCAAGAATAACCCAGAACAACACCCCAGAGGACAATGACCCCAAAGTACTGACGGTCTTCGAGACATTTGCCTCAAACAATAGGTGCAAAAGAGCACTACGCGGACTCGCCGAAGTCTGTCAAATAGCAGCAATAAACCCTTGGAACGACACGGCTATAACTTTTAATGCCGGCGACGAACCAAAATACAGGACAGTCCGGGCACCGGCCGCCTTGGTCCTTAGTCCAATTGTGGACGGCTTTCGGCTCACCAAGGTTATCGGTGTCAAAACCGGCGGATCTCGGGTAGGGGGTCCCGAACTGTGCGTCTAGGCCGGATGGTAACAGGAGGCAGGGAACACGATGTTTTACCCTGGTTCGGGCCCTCTTGATGGAGGTAAAACCCTACGTCCTGCTTGATTAATATTGATGATATGGGTAGTACAAGAGTAGATCTACCACGAGATCAAGGAGGATAAACCCTAGAAGCTAGCCTATGGTATGATTGTTGTATATGGAGTTGATTGCCTACGGACTACAACCCTCCGGTTTATATAGACACCGGATAGGGTTAGGGTTACATAGAGTCGGTTACAATGGTAGGAGATCTTGAATATCCGCATCGCCAAGCTTGCCTTCCACGCCAAGGAAAGTCCCATCCGGACACGGGACGAAGTCTTCAATCTTGTATCTTCATAGTCCAGGAGTCCGGCTGAAGGTATAGTCCGGCTACCCGAACACCCCCTAATCCAGGACTCCCTCAGTAGCCCCTGAACCAGGCTTCAATGACGACGAGTCCGGCGCGCAAATTGTCTTCGGCATTGCAAGGCGGGTTCCTCCTCCAAGTCCTTCATAGAAGATTGTAAACACTAAGAGTAGTGTCCGGCTCTGCAAAATAAGCTTCCACATATTGCCATAGAGAGAATAATATTAACACAAATCAAATCTGCTGACGTATTCCGCAGTGCGTCATCACACTACAGCCAAGTCCTTCACTCGAATCGTTTTCACTTTTCCACCTCAACGTGTTTTGCGAGGAAGTTTCCTTGGCACGTCTTGTGAAAGCAGAGATCGTGTACCCCCCTTTTACGGGATTCTCATCAATACGGACGTGGGTAACCCAACCGCGCCACTTATCACGGCGCTTGGGAGGCAAGCGAGTTTTACTAGGCAGGTGGGGACGCACAACCGCATCCGCCCATATAAGGGGACAAGGATCCACCTTTTTACCTACGCCTTCTTCCTCCTTTGCCTATCCATCTCCTGCGCACCCGAGCTCCAGCGCCCAAGCCCGCACTTCCCACCTCAACCTTCTCCAGCAATGTCCGGAGCGGGAGGCAGTTGGATGGTCTCCTCCGCCACGGAGGGCAAAGTGAAGAAGCTAAGGAAGGCCGGATACCTGTCCAAGGACATCGCGCACCGGCTTCCCGAAGAGGGGCAGCTTCTCCCCACCCCAAGGCCCCATGAGAGGGTAGTATTTCTCCCCCACTTCCTCCGCGGACTGGGTTTTCCACTCCACCCATTTGTCTGGGGGCTCATGTTCTACTACGGCCTGGATTTCCACGATCTGGCTCCGAACTTCATGCTCAACATCTCGGCGTTTATCGTCGTGTGTGAGGCTTTTCTCCGCGTCCGCCCTCATTTCGGCCTCTGGCTCAAGACCTTCAACGTCAAGCCCAAGGTGGTGCGCGGCAGCCAGGCGGAGTGCGGAGGCGCCATGGCGGGCAAGATGGCCAACGTCCTATGGTTCGAGGGCTCTTTCATGGAGACCCTAAAGGGATGGCAATCCGGGTGGTTTTATATCACCGAGCCGCGCGATCCAAAATGGACCGCAGCCCCCGAGTTCCGATCCGGACCCCCCACGCGGCTTATGTCCTGGAAAGAGACGGGACTGTCGTGGGGTGACGAAAAAGAGGTGACTGGATTGCAAACATGCATCCAGTCCCTGGTGAATAACCCAGTCCGGCTTGTTAATGTAATCCAGGTTATGCTCGTCCGCCGGATCCTCCCGTGCCAACAACGGGATTTTAATCTGTGGGAGTTCGACCCGGCGCAGCATCAAACCCTCAGTAGGCTCTTCGACACGACGTACGAAGACGCCTGGAATATGCTATTCAAGGGCGCCGAGGCTCCCGCATCCGCTTCCGAGGACCGCGGATACAGCTCGCAGCGTCACGCTAGCGAGGTATGCCATCTACACCTTTTACAGGATGTTAAGCTTTTTTCATAGTTTGACTCTATGCGGGATCTAAACTCCCTTACCTTTGACAGGCTTGGCGGGCGATATCCGGACCGATTAACTGTCCGGCTCCGCTGCCCGAAGACCCAGCCCCAGCTCTACTAGCGAAGCTGCTGGTTCCGGCGCCTTATGTGGTGCCAGAGAAGAAGGCCAAGAAGAAGAAGACCACGGGGACTCGAAAGAGTGCCCGCAACGTGGTGGTGTCGGACTCATCATCTGACGAGTCCGAGACGCCCTCCTCCCGCGAAAACGAGGAGGAGGAAGAAGAAAACTCTCCTCCCCAGCGGAGGGAGGAGAGAAGAGGAAGGCCGCCCCGACGGGGGAGGCCGAGGGGTCTAGGAAAAGGAAGACCCCTTCGCCGGACTACGCCCCCAATGCCGAAGAGGGCAAAGAGGAGTGGCCAAACAGGGCCAAGCGTCCGGCGAAATCGTAAGTTCGGATATCAGAATAACTCATGATGTTCCTTTGTTGCACAGCTTTCCCTAATGTCGAATGTAATTATGCAGTCCGCCCCGGGCCGAATTCGATGAATCGTCGGGCGGCTCCCTGGACTCATCGGACGTGAACTCAGTTCCGCCCGCTGTCTCCCCCCGCACTGCAGACGACGCCGAAGTGGTGTCACGACAAGCTCTAGGGCAGGAGGAGGTGGTCCCGGAGGAGCCGCAAGGCAACCTCCCGGACTCCAGGGGTGAAGGAGATAAGGCTCCCCAGGGCTCTCAGTCCGGCTTTGTGCCGGACACCGCCCCGGAATCTTCCACAGTTCCGGACTGCGATGGGCGAACTCCTCCCAAGAGGAGCAAGCCTTCTAAGCCGGCGGCCTCCGTCCAACCGGAGGTGCCGGACAATCTGCTGGAGGTGCTTGGCGATGCCTCCATCGACGAGGGGCACCGTACTATTATGAGTACAGTGATCCAGAAGGTTCAGTCCGCCAAGAGCGGACTGACTGAAGCTTGCGCTAGCCTTCTAACAGGCTTCGAGGTAAGTAAAAATATGTAAAAATATTACCGCATAGACAGTAGCCCCTGATGCTCTGTTTGACGTTCGGAAAGAAAAGCCGAATAGAGGATCTATTAAATATCGCATGAGTCTAACAAAAAAGAGTCAATATGCGTATGCAGGCTTCGCTACTATCCACCGCCGCACTGACTGCGGAGGTGGGTGTCCTGAAGCAGGACCTCGAGCGGACCAAGCAAGAGCTCGGCCTTGCCAAGCGGCGGCTCGAGGAGGAACAAGGTAAGAAATACCTTACAGAAAAAGTGCCTATAAAAAGGCTTCATTGCAAAAAGAGTAACAGGATTGTACTGCTTATTGTAGGGGCCACGACTGAGGTGGCGACCCTTAAGCAGGCGCTGTCTGAGGCCTAAAAGAAAACGGCCGTGGAGCGCATTGAGCGAGACAGACTTGGGGCTCAGGTCGGCGAGGTGCAGCAAGAGCTTCAAGCTCTCATGAAAAAACATGAGAGTTTGGAGCTGGAGTCGAAGGCGCAAGCGTCCGAGCTTGCAACGGCCCTAGAGGCTGCCAAGTCTGCCAAGGCCGAAGCCCAAAAGGCCCTCCAAGAGTTGGAGGAGATGAGGAAGATAGCAGCGGGTAAGGCATTCTTTATGCAAAGCAGAAATATAAAAGTGAACTACCTGTTACTTACCCGAATTCGGAGCTCTCCAGGGGCAGCATATACGATGCCGCCGCATTCTACCAAGCTGAAGAGGGTAGCTCGACGGAGAAGGTGTTCTGGTCTCAGTATTCTGAGACCGGACACCCTGTGCCCTTGAGCGACCAGCTGAAACAGCTGGTCGAGCTCCACAAGGCGGCCGAGCAGGCCATGAAGGGCTTTATAGTTCGGCTGTGGTCCGAAGAGGCCCTGCCTGGGAGCTATTTCGGGCTGGTGAGGCGGCTGGTGGAGGCCTGTCCGAGGCTTGAGGTCATCAAGCGCTCCGTCTGCATCGAAGGTGCCCGTCGGGCCCTTGCCCGTGCAAAGGTGCACTGGGGTAAGCTGGACGGTGAGAAGCTTGTGAAGGACGGGCCGCCGCCGGGGAAGGAGCATCGCAAGCCCGAGAACTACTACAAGGATGTTCTTGCAGGTGCCCGCCTTGTGGCGGATGAATGTACCAAGGATGTGATATTTGAATGAACTCGCTCGTGTTTATCCTGTGCGCTGAAAACTTGTTCATATGCGCTAAGCAATGCTTATTGAATTTAAAATATTACTTTCTGTGCGGCCGTTTATCAAAAATTGAGAGATGGCCAGTCGTCGGCTTCTGCCCCCGTGCCACTAGTGCTGGGGTGTTCGGGATAAACCTGAGCGCTCTTTTTCCCATAGTTGGGTCCTTCGAGGGAGGCGCTCAGCACAACGAACCAGGCAATCGGACTATAATGCTTGAACACTCTCACTTAGCCATAGAACTCTATAATTTTAAATTTCGGCGAAGCCCCTAGTTCGGAAGACCGAGTTCGGGGCGCTATCCACGCCTTGGCTGGACAAAGCCAGCTCCTCGCTTGAAGCGGCATAAGCCTTTAGGGACTCGAAAAACCTCTCGAACAGCGACCGGTCTCTCGCCACATCATGACAGTCAGTTTTAGCTTTCTCCACTGAGGTGCTTAACCCAGCTGAACCGGGGCACAATCGCAGTGGTTCTCCTAGTGCTACCTTAGCCGATAGAGCGGAACGTAAGGCACCAAAACATAGGAGCCGGGCAAACCCAACTATTGACCCAAATCATGATTCGGAGCCGATGCATATAGTGCTATAAGTTCGGGGTGCCGCACTTGTGAAAGTGTACGGACTTCTCACACCATTATGAGGGGTACTGAAGCCCCTGGCGTGTTTGCCGTACCATGGTGTACGGGTGCAATCATGTCATTTAATAAACATAAATGTAAAAAGAAGATAATGCAAAAAATAGACAAGAAGCTAAGCATTGTTTATAGAGAGGCTATTTATCAAAGCCGAACGATACAAATAGTGCGGTAAGCAAAAGATATTGGACTATTCAGTATGTCCTGACCAGGGGCAGGCCGCGAAATTGTATTTAAAACAGGTATACCGCTTGTAATAGAGACCACCTGGGAGTTCCATAATGCGGCATGGCTTGTCTGCCTCCCTGGATCTTGCATCGTTTGTGCGGCAGTCGAATTGCCGAACAGGTCGTCTGAAGTATGGAGTCCTGAAAGTAAGAAAAAATTAAAAAAAGAATCCGGCAGCCCCTAGTACGTTTTAAGCCGTATTTTGGGCATGCCGTTATTGTGCCCCTTCCCCTGTGCCCATGGTATTTCAAGGGCGTAGTTATGTACGCGAGGTACTGGTTTCGCTATGTCGCGAAAGCTGGGGTTGGGGCCGCATTGCTATGCTTGCTCAGAGTGTGCCAAGCGGTCCTGCTGTGGGTTACTCCGGGCGCGCTTGGCAGTGTCTGGCTTTTTAATGGCCGGACTGGAGAATTGCCTGAGAAGGCTACTTTGTATCTCCGCTGCCAGAGCCGCCGTATGCTCCTCCGTACGGAGGGAGCGTTCGGTGTTTCTGTTGACCGTAATTACTCCTCGAGGGCCTGGCATCTTGAGCTTGAGATATGCGTAGTGCGGCACCGCATTGAACTTTGCGAATGCGGTTCGTCCGAGCAGAGCGTGATATCCACTGCGAAACGGGACTATATCGAAGATTAACTCTTCGCTTCGGAAATTGTCCGGGGATCCGAAGACCACGTCAAGTGTTACTGAGCCTGTACAGTTGGCTTCTACACCTGGTATAATGCCTTTAAAGGTCATTCTTGTGGGCTTAATCCTTGAGGGATCTATGCCCATTTTCCGCACTATATCCTGATAAAGCATGTTCAGGCTACTGCCGCCGTCCATGAGGACTCTTGTGAGATGAAATCCGTCGATGATTGGGTCGAGAACCAATGCGGCGAAGCTGCCATGACGGATGCTAGTGGGATGGTCCCTTCGATCAAAAGTGATCGGGCAGGAGGACCATGGGTTGAACTTTGGGGCGACTGGCTCCATCGCGTATACGTCCTGTAGCGCACGCTCCCGCTCCCGCTTGGGAATGTGGGTTGCGTATATCATGTTCACCGTCCGCACTTGTGGGGGAAAGCCCTTCTGTCCATTGTTGTTCGGCGGCTTGGGCTCGTCGCCGTCGCTGTGCAACCCCTTGTCTCTGTTTTCGGCCCTTAACTTGCCTGCCTGCTTGAACACCCAACAATCCCTGTTAGTGTGATTGGCTGGCCTTTCGGGGGTGCCATGTATCTGGCACAAGCGATCGAGTATTCGGTCCAAACTGGACGGGCCCTGAGTATTCTTTTTGAATGGCTTTTTCCGTTGACCGGATTTATAGCCTTTGAATCCGGCATTGACTGCCGTGTCTTCATTGCTGTCGCTGTTAACGCGGTGTTTTTGCTTATTCCGACGTGTCCTGCCACTTTTGTCCTTGGTATCCGAATTACCATGGTTCTTTGATAAGTTGTTACTGCGAGCTAGCCAGCTGTCTTCTCCCACGCAAAAGCGGGTCATGAGTGTCGTGAGGGCTTCCATGGATTTCGGCTTTTCCTGTCCCAGGTGCCGGGCAAGCCACTCGTCGCGGATGTTATGCTTGAAGGCTGCTAGGGCCTCTGCGTCCGGACAGTCGACTATCTGGTTTTTCTTTGTTAGGAACCGTGTCCAGAATTGTGTGGCCGATTCCTCTGGCTGCTGAATTATGTGGCTTAAGTCGTCGGCATCCGGCGGTCGCACGTAAGTGCCCTGGAAGTTGTCGAGGAATGCGGCTTCCAGGTCCTCCCAAGAACCGATTGAGTCTGCTGGCAAGCTGTTAAGCCAATGCCGGGCCGGTCCTTTAATTTTGAGCGAGAGGTATTTGATGGTGTGTAGATCATCGCCGCGTGCCATGTGGATGTGAAGGAGATAATCCTCGATCCATACCGCCGGATCTGTTGTGCCATCATATGATTCGATGTTTACGGGTTTGAAACCCTCTGGGATTTTATGATCCATTACTTCATTCGTGAAGCATAGCGGGTGTGCGGCGCCTCTGTACTGGGCTATATCACGACGCAGCTCGGAAGAGCTATGTCTGTTGTGTTCGGCCCGGCCGGATTTATTGTATCCGGAGTGAAGATCATTATCACATGCCGTAGGGCGCCTGCGCGATCCGTAGATCGATCTTGTTTGTCTTGCCTTATCCTCCAGTATGTCTCACAGGTCGGGCGCATTTTCCCGTGCCTTAGTTGAGCGGCGTCGGGGCATGGCTTGGGTGGAGGGCCGAGAGGCCTCTCTGTCGCGGCCGCGAGGTGGCCGGTCTGCCATGTCATGCGCTGGTGATGTAGGTGCTTCCTCCTCTGATCGGGGTAGCGGCCTACGCTTCGGGTAAGTCTTGGAGGGGCGTTCGAGTTCATACTCTTCGGCCGCAAGGACTTCAGTCCATCTGTCAGCTAGCAAATCTTGGGTAGCTCTAAGCTGTTGCTGCTTTTTCTTGAGGCTGCTTGCCGTGGCTAAAAGCCTGCGTTTAAAACGCTCTTGTTCGGCGGGGTCTGATGGTATGACGAATTCGTCGTCATCGAGGCTTGCCTTGTCTTCAGAGGGAGGCGTATAGTTATCATCCTCGACCTCTCGGTCTGCCGCTCTCTCATGAGGGCTGGCTTCTCCATCTTCCTGTGCCGAATCTTGCTGAGGTGGGTGTTCTTCGGTGCTATTCGGGGTAGTATTATCTCCCGTGCCGGAATCACCGTTTTTGCTTTGGCGGGATTTAGAGCGGCGCCGCTGACGCTGGCGCTTTGGCTGTTTCTTGGGGGCGTCATCCCCCACTATTCCATCGCCATCTCCATCTTTTGGAGTATCCACCATATATATGTCATATGACGAGGTGGCCTTCCAGCGCCCTACAGGTGCTGGTTCCTGTTCGTCTCCTACATCGTCGTCCATGCCGTTGATGTCTTCGGAGCTGAAGTCAAGCATGTCGGTTAGATTGTCGACAGTGGCTACAAAGTGGGTGGTGGGTGGGCTTTGAATTTCCTCATCGTTCGTATCCCACCCTCGCTGACCATAGTCCGGCCAGGGCTCTCCTGGTAAAGAGAGAGACTTAAGAGAATTCAGGATGTCGCCAAAAGGCGAATGCTGAAAGATGTCTGCGGCGGTGAACTCCATTATCGGCGCCGAATTGGATTCGATTGGCAGGGGCGCGGGGGGTTCGGAGTCCGGGGAGGAGTCCGGATCCTCGGAGTCACGGGTCGTGCAGAGTGCGGGGCTAGCATTCGGCTCGATCGCTTTTGGGATCGCAGCCCCCGAGGTGACGTCCAACCGCTCATCCTCGATTGGCGCAATAGGCTTCGAGTTAGGGGTCGGAACCGATGCGTGTGCGGCCTCCAGGACACTATCCGGGGGCAGAGCTAGATCATGCCCCTCGAGATAGTGCGGCGCGCTTGGCCGTGGCTCGAGCCTGTCGAAGATCAAGTCTCTGCGGATGTCAGCCGTGTAGTTTAAGCTTCCAAACCTGACTTGATGGCCAGGGGCATAGCTTTCGATCTGCTCTAGGTGGACGAGCGAATTGGCCCGCAGAGCGAAGCCGCTGAAGACGAAGATCTGTCCGGGGAGAAAAGTCTCACCCTGGACCGTATCGTTGTTAATGATCAAAGGAGCCATCGGGCCTAAAGGCGACGACATAGAGGAACCCTCAATGAAAGCACCAATGTCGGTGTCAAAACCGGCGGATCTCGGGTAGGGGGTCCCGAACTGTGCGTCTAGGCCGGATGGTAATAGGAGGCAGGGAACATGATGTTTTACCCAGGTTCGGGCCCTCTTGATGGAGGTAAAACCTTATGTCCTGCTTGATTAATATTGATGATATGGGTAGTACAAGAGTAGATCTACCACGAGATCAAGGAGGCTAAACCCTAGAAGCTAGCCTACGGTATGATTGTTGTATATGGAGTTGATTGCCTACGGACTACAACCCTCCGGTTTATATAGACACCGGATAGGGTTAGGGTTACATAGAGTCGGTTACAATGGTAGGAGATCTTGAATATCCGCATCGCCAAGCTTGCCTTCCACGCCAAGGAAAGTCCCATCCAGACACGGGACGAAGTCTTCAATCTTGTATCTTCATAGTCCAGGAGTCCAGCTGAAGGTATAGTCCGGCTACCCGAACACCCCCTAATCCAGGACTCCCTCAAAGGTCCTCATGGACAGCGGCAGCGGACTAAACCTCATCTACGAAGATACACTCCACAAAATGGAAATAGACAGGAGCCGCATTGAGCAAAGCAGCACGGCCTTCCGTGGAATTATCCCCAGTCGGGAGGCGCGGTGTGCGGGAAAAATAACACTCGATGTAGTATTCGGCAAACCAAAGAATTATCGGTCCGAAGAAATAACCTTCCAAGTGGCCCCTTTCAACAGCGGACATCACGCCCTCTTAGGGCGAGATGCATTTACATGCTTCCAAGCGGTACCCCATTATGGATACATGAAGCTTAAGATGCATGGGCCCAACGGTATAATCACTCTAGCTAGTGATCCGGACATAGCACTCGCGCCGAGAATAAAACCGCATCTTTGGCCCTCGAGGCATTATCGTAAGCCCTCGTGGCCGAAGAATTAACTGCGCTGTGCTCCACGGTGGACAGGGATGATGTGGTCCTAGATAAACGACCCAAATCCACCTCCTTCAAACCAGCAGAAGAAATAGTCAAATTCCAAGTCCATCCAACGGACCCCAAGAAGACAGCATCCATCAGAGCACAACTAGACCCAACGGTTGACGCCGCGCTACGAGAGTTCCTGCGCGGGAATTGGGATATATTCGCCTGGCACCCTTCTGATATGCCAGGAATCCCACGCGAGTTGGCCGAACACAGCCTCAATATATTAAAGGGATATAAACCGGTCAAGCAAACACCGCGGCACTTTTCCGAACCCAAACGTCAAGCTACGGGGGAGGAGCTAGCCAAGCTAATTGAGGCCGGATTCATCAGAGAAATAAAATATTCGGAGTGGCTGGCAAACCTGGTGATGGTACCAAAAAAGGACAAACCCTGGCGGTTGTGCGTCGATTTTAAAGACCTCAATAAGGCCTGCCCTAAGGATCCCTTCCCCCTCCCCCGCATTGATCAAATCATTGATGCTATCACAGGACACGACTCACTATGCTTCCTTGATGCATATTCCGGATACCATCAAATCAAAATGAAGGAGTCCGATCAAGCTGCAACAACATTCATTACCCTATATGGGCCATTCTGCTTCAACACCATGCCCTTCGGGCTCAAGAACGCCGATGCCACATACCAACGCATGATTCAAACATGCCCGGAGAAGCGGATCGGCAAGACAGTTGAAGCTTATGTGGACGACATCGTCATGAAAACTAGGCACATCGAAACACTAATAGACGATTTACGTCTCACATTTGATAACCTCCGCGCGTATGATATCAAGCTCAATCCGGAAAAGTGTGTTTTCAGCGTCCCTGCTGGAAAACTGCTGGGCTTCATCGTTTCCAACAGAGGAATTGAAGCAAATCCAGCCAAAATCCGAGCTCTGTCACAATTGGCTACTCCAGCTGACCTTAAACAAGTCCAAAAGCTCGCGGATTGTGTGGCAGCCTTAAGCCGCTTTATCTCCAGATTGGGAGAAAAGGCACTGCCACTCTATCGGCTTCTACGGCGAACCGATCACTTCAAGTGGACGGACGCGGCAACAGTCGGACTGGAGGAAATAAAAACCCTTCTTGCGAGCAACCCAATCCTGGCCGCGCCAAATGTCGGTGAACCGATGTTATTGTACATATCAGCAACACATCAGGTGGTGAGCGCCGTGCTCGTCGTTGAATGAGAACAGGACGGACACAAATTCCCGCTTTAGAAGCCAGTATACTACATATCCACTGTCCTTACACCATGCAAATCCCGGTACCCCCACTATCAAAATATAGCATACGCGGTCTTCATGGCATCCTGAAAGCTCCGTCACTACTTCCAGGAGTGTTCGATCATGGTGGCTTCCGAAGTACCACTCAATGATATTATAAACAACCGCGATGCCACGGGCTAGATTGCCAAATGGGCCATTGAGATCCTTCCATTTGATATTACATACAAACCACGTGGAGCTATTAAATCCCAAGTACTGGCTGACTTCGTCACCGAATGGACAGGGGCCGAACTCCCTAAAGAGTATGGCACATATTCTAATTGGGTTATGTATTTCGATGGCTCCAAAATGCTAGCAGGGCTAGGGGCGTCGTCGTCTTAATGTCACCAACTAGAGACGTCGTTCAGTACGTACTCCAAATACTATACACAGACTCCAACAATGCAGCCGAATATGAGGCCTTATTGCATGGTCTACGGATGGCTGTCTCCATGGGCATACAACGCCTAGAAGTGTGCGGGGACTTAAACCTTGCAATATCTCAAATAAACGAAGAATTCGATGCCAAAGATCTGAAGATGGCAGCTTATCGTAATGCCATCATAAAAATGTCGGCCTGGTTCAAGGGGCTCGAGTTCCACCATGTGGCTCGAGAAAGTAATCAGGCGGCGGATGTTCTTGCTCGTATCGGCGCTAAGCGCGACCCCGTTCCACCTAATATCTTTCTGGAAAGGCTTTTTAAGCCATCCGTGGTGTGGCAGGGGGAAAACAACAACACTAGTCCGGATCCGAACATAACCCCAGATTCCGAAAACACCGACATCATCGGAGGTTCAGCCACCGAAATAACACCGTCGGCGCATCTCATCATGGCAGTCATTGCCCCATGGACCGAACCCTTCCTGGCCTACCTTAACAAGAAGGAGCTTCCTGAGGACCAGAATGAGGCCCACTGCATCGTCCGGCGTTCGAAGGCCTACAAGGTTCATGACGGAGAGATCTATAAGAAAAGCGCTACTGGAATTCTTCAAAGATGTATCTCCGAGGAAGAGGGGCGGCAGCTCTTGGCGGAAATTCACGCCGGACTCGGTGGTCACCACGTCGCAGCTCGGTCCCTTGTTAGCAAGGCCTTCCGTACATGGTTTTATTGGCCGATGGCCCGAGTAGATGCACAGGACCTTGTCCAACGTTGCTTCGGATGCCAACTCTTCACCAACCAAAGCCATATGCCCCCCACTGCCTTACAAACAATCCCCATCACTTGGCCTTTTGCGATCTGGGGACTCGATATGGTCGGACCCCTTAAAGGAGGAAGCCATAAGAGAAAGTATCTGCTGGTCATGGTGGATAAATTTACTAAGTGGATAGAGGCCAAACCAGTAAAAACGGCCGAAGTGGGGCCGGCAATAGATTTCATATCCGGCGTGGTACACCGTTATGGTGTCCCACACAGCATAATCACTGATAATGGCTCTAATTTCACAGCTGATGAAGTGAAAACCTGGTGTGCTAATCTGTGCATTAAGCTCGATTATGCCTCTGTCTATCACCCGCAGACAAACGGTCAAGTCGAACAAGCTAATGGACTTATTATGAGCGGCATCAAACCTAGACTAGTGCGGTCTTTGTAAGAATCAGACAAGCACTGGGTGGAGGAACTTTACTTTGTACTCTGGGGGCTATGGACCACGCCCAACCGCACTACTGGATACACACCTTTCTTCATGGTGTACGGTGTAGAAGCAGTGTTACCCTGCGATATTATTCATGACTCACCTCGAGTGCGCATGTACGAAGAGAGAGATGTTGAGCTTGATCAGCAGGACAGCTTAGATGCCCTGGAGGAGGAGCGCGACGTCGCAAAAGCCCGTTCCGCATTTTATCAACAACAGGATCGCAGGTATCAAAGCAGAGAAGTGCGGGCCAAGCTTATAACATTGGTGAACTCATTCTACGCCTGCCAGAGAAGAAAAAGGACAAACTCAAGCCCAAGTGGGAGGGTCCCTTCATTATTGACGAAGTCCTCACCGGAGGAGCGTACCGCTTGCGTGATGTGCCAGACAATCACCTGGAGCCAAACCCCTGGAACGCGACCAGACTCCGACGATTTTATGCCTAATGCCGAACTCTGTGTTCGTCTCCTTCCTCTTGTTATTAACGTTATTTTTTCTCTCTCTCTTTTCTTTTTTATCTTTTTTTCGTTTTGCTCTTTAGCCTACGATTTTTCTACGGCTAGACCGTCCTCCCCTGATGCGTAAATCTCCACATATGTACGTTCATTATACCCGGGGGCTTCTCGTACAGAAGCTTGCTATTACCCTTTGAGCATCAAGCTCACCACATATGCGTTTTTCCATATGTACCTTTTCTTCGCACTATATGCATCGATATGACTTAAATTTTGGGCAAGCTGGGTTACCTGGCTCCTGTGCTTATGCCCTACATTCCCGTTAGTTCGGCTGGGGAATAAAGGGAGCACCTCTGCGATTATTACTGTCGGGTCATCCGGATGTGTACCTCAGACTGGGTGAAGCCGAAAGCTAGCGTTCTTAAGGGAATATTCGGTCGGCAAATTAAAGATGTTTCCGCATTCACTCTATTGTGAAACCCTAGAAGTTACTTACTCTGCGATTTTTTCAATCGCAGTTCGGACATGCACATTAAACGCATGCACACCCAGGGAAAGAAACCCTGAACGGTACTATTATCTCTGGAAGATGTTTCTTACATAATGTAATATAACATAACTAGCCGGATACACATTGTCTGTTCAAGCAACTATGACCCCTATGCCTGGTTCCCATGCATACCCCGGTATATTCTACCGATTGGGTATTCGGAAACACTCCGCACCTTCGGGTCCAGAGGTCGAAGCGAAAAGGTCGGCCATGACAATTGTTTTTATTATCCAGCTAGAAGGAAAGTACATAATCACTTAGTACTCAAAAACTTCCTCCTCTATACCGTCCAACAGGCGGTCTAATTTACAGTCCTGTTGGGAGTATCTAGCAGCCACCTTTACTTGGTCATATACTAAACTAACGGGAATTTCTTCCCCATTTGACCCTAGTGGTCCGACCCGGGCCATGTGATTCGGATCCAACTTGGTATATCGTGTTTTTACCATGGCCCAGGCCTCTCGCGCACCCTCTCGGCAGGCCGATATCTTCCATAGTCGGATATGCCATCGCGCTCCCTTGAACAACTCTACAAGCTTCTCCATACTCCCTGGAGGGGAGTCGGATGGCCATAAGGCCTTGGCTACACTCCGCATTGCCAGCCGAGCTTGCTCGTGCAACTGCGACATCCCTTGCAGAAGATCACTTGATGATCCAGACACCTCCTCTTCGGGACGGCCCGTCAATATACATGCAATCACAGCTATATCAGCTACTTTTACTTCCAAACTGTTATAAGGTAAATACTCCCACATACTGAATATGCCACCTCGCAGTTTTTTGTTCTCCTTCACGGAGTCAGCTAGCTGGGCCCGCAGATCCTTCAGCTCTTCGCCCAGCTGAGTGTTTGCATCTTGGAGTTTGTTTTTCTCCCATCTGACATGGGTCAAAACCCACTCGCCTGCGGCATGCAGTCTTTTCGACTCTTTTTCCTCCAATTGATCCGATGATCCTATTATGAGATAAAACCGTAGTGTTAACATGGTCGCTATGCAATAACTAATTCTTGATGGAGAGAAATATCACCGGAAGACGCCGCTTTGGATTTTTCCAGTTCGGCGGTCACTGCGTTCAACTGCGTCCAGCACATTTCTAGCTCTTGGGCTAGCACGCCGTTCTTCTCCGACAGAACCTGGTCATGTAGTGATCCTCAAATTAGTTGTCCCAACTACTTTAAGTCTCGGGGGCTACTGCATATGGTTATCATAGTCAGACAAAGTGAACTTACCTGCACATCTTTTAAAAGCTGCTTTGTGGCTCTGTTAAGCCCATCTCGAGCAGCTCGGATATATGCATCAGCCGAGCTGAAGGCGTTAAATGCCTCTTCTGAAAAGCCAGGGTCTTGTAAAACGGCCCTGCGGCGCCGATGGTTCATGGCACTCTCCACTTCCGAGATGGTGACGGATAGGTCATCCGAATCCTCGGCTGGAGGATAGTCCGGCGTCACCCCTGCATCAGCCCCTGTCTTCACGGTAGGATCTGGATCCTGGCTGTGGGAAGTACGTCCGGCCAGACCCCCGGACATAGTCCAGCACACCTTTTTCCTGATACAGGATAAGCGGAAAGGTCACAATTGGATGTGACTGCCAAGGTGCATATTTGCAAATTCATACCTCTTTGATGAAGGCCCGGCCATATCTTTGTTTGCCTTCCTCTTCGAAGGCTTGCCTGGTGTGGGAGACGCTCTCTTCGGAGATGCCCCCGGGGCAGCATGGCGCGCCGAGCGCCTCCCCTTTTGAGCACAGGACAGTGCGGTGGGTAAGGAGGAATGAGAAAACTCTCTTGGACAAGGTATCTCCGGATTACTTACATGTGAAGCAGGAAGGAGGCCGGGGTAATCGGCGATGATGGGTACATATGTACCGTCATAGCTCATCTGATTGAATATTCCATCCTCGAGCTCCACAAATATGTCCGGATCTTCCTCATATCCGGGGTCAAGATCTCGGTTGCGATTCTCCGGCTGAGGGGCAGGGTCATGGATCCCTTCGACATCCTTTCGCCATTCATGTTATAAGCGGATAAGATACTGCCTGTCAAGAATGATTCAGGGACAGGAGTAAAATAGTGGAGCTGAAGCTTACCAAGATGGGAGGATTATACATGGAAAATCCGTCTCGATGTTGGAGACGGGTGAACTCCTCTTTCTCCCCTTTATACAACTCGACCAATATTTTGGCCAGGGCGGCGGGAGTCTTCGGGCCCTTTCGACCATAGCGTGAGGCGTCGTCCTCCCTGTTATAATGCCACATGGGCAGCCCTCTGTATTGGAGTGGCTGGACCCCCCGTGCTATAGAGGTCTCCATTACCTCAAGTATTGACAGTCCGGACTGGGCAAGTGTCTTAATCTTGCCCAGCAGCAGGCTGATCTCTGCACTATCCTCTTCCTCGAGGCTCCGAGGACGCCAGCTATGGCGTTTCTTCAGCGGAGCACTTGAAAACTTGGGGAGGCCCATACGGACGGGGTCGGGTAGAGAGACGTCATCGATGTAGAACCATTCGGAAGGCCACTCTTTAGAAGCTTTCTTCGGCGTGCCAGACAGGTATCCGGTCCCGGTGATGCACCACACTTCGGTGCCCCCCACTTCAAAACATGACCCACCTTGATTACGAGGGACGAGGCAGAACAGTCTTCTCCATAAATCGAAATGGGCCTCGCAGCCCAGGAATAGCTCGCATAAAGTGACGTAACCCGCAATATGAAGGATAGAGGCGGGAGTGAGACTGTGGAGTTGGAGGCCGTAATACTCCAGCAGACCTCGAAGGAAGGGATGGATCAGAAATCCGACACCTCTTAACAAGAAGGGGACGAAGCATATTCGCTCTCCCCTGGATGGATTGGAGAAGTTCTCCGTTTGAGCCCCGCCCTTGAAGGACGTCATTCCTGCTTGTACGGGAACCAGGTCCGCGGGGGGAAGAAAGCCCTGTGTTTGCAGCTTCACCAGCTGACTATGGGATACAAAGCATCTCTCCCAATCACCCTTATTGGAGCCGTGGGGACGAGAGGAAGAGCCGGGAGCACTAGCCATGTTGGGGTGGTTTTTCTTAGCAAGCTTTGAGGATTTTTCACGGGGTGTGGAATGGATCTGAGATCTATTCTCTTTAAATAAGCACCTTCGTGGTATGGTCGGGGTGGTATGTGCAAAAATACCCTGACCTCTCGCATTCGCTCGACACGTGGAAACTGAAGTTGTTGATGCACAGAAGGCGAGGAGTACAACATTAAATGGAAGGCCGAACACACTACTCGGAAGTCATGGTGCAGGAACCCGCCTTGCAATGCCGAAGATAATCTATGTGCCGAACGCCTTGTCACTGAAGACTGGTTCGGGGGCTACTGAGGGAGTCCTGGACCAAGGGGTCCTCGGGCGTCCGGCCTGTTAGCCATGGACCGGACTGATGGGCTGTGAAGACACGAAGACCGAAGACTGCACCCATGTCCGGATGGGACTCTCCTTGGCGTGGAAGGCAAGCTTGGTGACCAAATATGTAGATTCCTTTCTTTCTAACTGACCTTGTGTAACCCTAGATCCTCCCGGCGTCTATATAAACCGGAGGACTTAGTCCAGAGGGAATATTCATTACCATAGCCATACAAGCTAGACCTCTAGGGTTTAGCCATTACGATCTCGAGGTAGATCAACTCTTGTAATACTCGTATTCATCAATATCAATCAAGTATGACGTAGGGTATTACCTCCATAGAGAGGGCCCGAACCTGGGTAAAACACTGTGTCCCTTGTCTCCTGTTACTATCGACCTTAGACGCATAGTTTGGGACCCCCTACCCGAGATCTGCCGGTTTTGACACCGACAGTCACCACAAGGGTGGGGGCGCGCCCCCTGCCTCGTGGCCGCCTCGTGGACCCCCTTGACTCGTTCCTGACGCCAACGCCTCTTATATAACCCCAAACTTCCAGAAAGAAACCTAGATTGGGAGTTCCGCCGCCGCAAGCCTCCGTAGCCACCGAAAACTAATCTAGACCCGTTCCGGCACCCTGCCAGAGGGGGGAATCCCTCTCCGGTGGCCATCTTCATCATCCCGGTGCTCTCCATGATGCGGAGGGAGTAGTTCAACCTCGGGGCTGAGGGTATGTACCAGTAGCTATGTGTTTGATCTCTCTCTCTCTCTCTCGTCTTCTTGATTTAGCATGATCTTGATGTATCACGAGCTTTGCTATTATAGTTGGATCTTATGATGTTTCTCCCCCTCTATTCTCTCGTAATCGATTGAGTTTTCCCTTTGAGGTTATCTTATCGGATTGAGTCTTTAAGGATTTGAGAACACTTGATGTATGTCTTGCATGTGCTTATCTGTCGTGACAATGGGATATTCACGTGATCCACTTGATGTATGTTTTGGTGATCAACTTGCGAGTTCCGTGACCTTGTGAACTTATGCATAGGGGTTGGCACACGTTTTCATCTTGACTCTCCGGTAGAAACTTTGGGGCACTCTTTGAAGTTCTTTGTGTTGGTTGAATAGATGAATCTGAGATTGTGTGACATTGGAGTATCTAGGTGACATTAGGGTTTTGGTTGATGTGTGACTTAAGGTGTTATTCTTGTACGAACTCTAGGATAGATCGAACGGAAAGAATAGCTTCGTGTTATTTTACTACGGACTCTTGAATAGATCGATCAGAAAGGATAACTTTGAGGTGGTTTCGTACCCTACAATAATCTCTTTGTTTGTTCTCCGCTATTAGTGACTTTAGAGTGACTCTTTGTTGCATGTTGAGAGATAGTTATATGATCCAAGTATGTTATTATTGTTGAGAGAACTTGCACTAGTGAAAGTATGAACCCTAGGCCTTGTTTCTACGCATTGCAATACCGTTTTCGCTCACTTTTATCATTAGTTACCTTGCTGTTTTTACATTTTCAGATTACAAAAACCTATATGTACCATCCATATTGCACTTGTATCACCATCTCTTCGCCGAACTAGTGCACCTATACAACTTACCATTTTATTGGGTGTGTTGGGGACACAAGAGACTCTTTGTTATTTGGTTGCAGGGTTGTTTGAGAGAGACCATCTTCATCCTATGCCTCCCACGGATTGATAAACCTTAGATCATCCACTTGAGGGAAATTTGCTACTGTCCTAAAACCTCTGCACTTGGAGGCCCAACAACGTCTACAAGAAGAAGGTTGTGTAGTAGACAACAAGCTCTTTTCTGGCGCCGTTGCCGGGGAGGTTAGTGCTTGAAGGTATATCTTTAGATCTTGCAACCGAATCTTTTAGTTTCTTGTTTTATCACTAGTTTAGTCTATAAAGGAAAACTACAAAAAAATGGAATTAAGGTTGCCTCATATGCTTCATCTTTTTAATGTCTTTCGTGAAAATAAGGATTTCGATAATTGTGCTAAAGTGTTAGAAGAAGAATGCATTAAAATGTTTGGCACTAAATCTTTGGATGATGAGCATGATTGCAATGTTGTTAGTATGAATTCTTCGAATATCCATGATGCTAATGATATGCAAAGCCATAAACTTGGGGATGCTATGTTTGATGAAGATGCTATTTTTTGTCCCCCAAGTTTTGATGAGCAAATTTATTATGATGAAAGCATCCCTCCTATCTATGATGATTATTGTGATGACACGTATGATATAAAGAATAATGATATCCATGAAACTTGTCATCATGATTTTAACTTTCAATTGGATTATGCCTCACATGATAGTTATTTCGTTGAGTTTACTTCCACTAGTCCGAATGAGAAGAATTTTGCTTATGTGGAGAGTAATAAAAATTCTATGCTTGTAGATCATGAAAATAATGCTTTATGTGATGGTTATATTGTTGAGTTTATTCATGATGCTACTGAAAATTATTATGAGGGAGGAATATATGCTTGTAAGAGTTGCAATAATATCAAGTTTCCTCTCTAGGTGTTGAAAATCTCAAAGCTATGCTTGTTTTACCTTCCTCTGCAAGTTGATTATTGTTTCCATAAATTGTTTTCTCACAAAATCCCTATGCATAGGAAGTGGGTTAGACTTAAATGTGCTAGTCATATTCTTCATGATGCTCTCTTTATGTTTTAATTCTTATCTTTTATGTGAGCATCATTGAAATCATCATGCCTAGCTAGGGGCGTTAAATGATAGCGCTTGTTGGGAGGCAACCTGATTTTATTTTTATTCTTTGCTTTTTGTTCCTGTTTAGTAATAAAAAATTCATCTAGCTTCAGTTATGATTGTGTTTTATGTTTTAATTAGTGTTTGTGCCAAGTAAAGCCTTTAGGATCTTCTTGGGTGATTATTGTTTGATCTTGCTGATAAAAATAAAAAGTATGCACCCACGAAGATATTTTTTATTTTTTACCAGAGCGCGATAAAATACCAATTCCAACTGCAGTAGATCAATATGAAAATTTTCCTTGTCGTCCTATTTTTTTCAGAATTTTTGGAGTTACAGAAGTATTCGAAACCTCCAGATTGCTTCAGACTGTTCTGTTTCTCACAGATTCTATTTTCTATGTGTTGTTTGCTTATTTTGATGAATCTATGAGTAGTATCGGAGGGTATGAACCATATAGAAGTTGGAAGATAGTAGATATTACACCAATATGAATTTAGAATGAGTTCACAACAGTACCTAAGTGGTGATTTATTTTCTTATACTAACGGAGCTTACGAGTTTTCTGTTAAGTTTTGTATTGTGAAGTTCTCAAGTTTTGGGTAAAGATTCGATGCACTATGGAATAAGGAGTGGCAAGAGCCTAAGCTTGGGGATGCCCAAGGCACCCCAAGGTAATATTCAAGGACAACCAAGAGCCTAAGTTTGGAGATGCCCCGGATGGCATCCCCTCTTTCATCGGTGTTCATCTAGGGATTAGGCCCTAACAAAACTAACTCAATTACATGATGAATCTCATCCAACTCCTCATCGACCAGTGAGCCCACAAAGGGATTACTCACTCCCGGTGGGGAGCATCATGGAATTGGCGATGGAGATAGGTTGGTGATGACGAAGACCGAAGATCCCCCTCTCCGGAGCCCCAAACAGACTCTAGATCTGCCCTCCGGAGGAAGAACAGGGCCTGGCGGCGGCTCCGTCTCGTGGATCGTGATAATTCTTTCTCTCTGATTTTTTCTGGAAATATGTGAATTTATAGTATCATGGGGTCATCAGCGGGGCCACCAGGTGGATACAACCCACCTGGGCGCGCCAGGAGAGGGGGCGTGCCCTGGTGGGTTGTGCCCACCCAGGTGCCCCTCTCCGACACGTCTTGGCTCTAGAAATTCTCTTTATTGATATAAAAAATCCTCCAAAATTCTGTTCCATTCCGAGAACTTTTATTTCTGCACAAAAACAACACCATGGTAGTTCTGCTGAAAATAGCGTCAATCCGGGGTTAGTTTCATTCAAATCATGCAAATTAGAGTCCAAAACAAGAGGAAAAGCGTGAGAAAAAGTAGATACGTTGGAGACGTATAAGTAGTTACCTGATACATCTCCAACGTATCTATAATTTTTGATTGTTCCATGCTATTTTATATCCCCTTTTGGACATTATTGGGCTTTATTATACACTTTTATATTATTTTTGGGACTAACCTATTAACAGGAGGCTGAGCCCAGAATTGCTGTTTTTTTGCCTATTTCAGAGTTTCACAGAAAAAGAATATATCAAACGGAGTCCAAACGGAATGAAACCTTCAGGAACGTGATTTTCGGAACGAACATGATCTAGAGGACTTGGACCCTATGTCAAGAAATCAACCGGGAGGGCACGAGGTAGGGGGCGCGCCTACCCCCCCAGGCGCGCCCTCCACCCTCGTGGGGCCCATGTTGCTCCACCGACGTACTTCTTCCTCCTATATGTACCTACGTACCCCCAAACTACCATATACAGAGCCAAAACCCTAATTCCACTGCCGTAACTTTCTGTACCCGTTAGATCCCATCTTGGGGCCTTTTCCGGAGCTCCGTCGAAGGGGGCATTGATCACGGAGGGCTTCTACATCAATACCATAGCCTCTCCGATGAAGTGTGAGTAGTTTACTTGAGACCTTCGGGTCCATAGTTATTAGCTAGATGGCTTCTTCTCTCTTTTTGGATCTCAATACTAAGTTCCCCCCTCTCTTGTGGAGATCTATTCGATGTAGTCTTCTTTGCGGTGTGTTTGTTGAGACCGATGAATTGTGGATTTATGATCAAGTTTATCTATGAACAATATTTGAATCTTCTCTAAATTCTTTTATGTATGATTGGTTATCTTTGCAAGTCTCTTCGAATTATCAGTTTGGTTTGGCCTACTAGATTGATCTTTCTTGCAATGGGAGAAGTGCTTAGCTTTGGGTTCAATCTTGCGATGTCCTTTCCCAGTGACAGTAGGGGCAGCAAGGCGCGTATTGTATTGTTGCCATCGAGGATAACAAGATGGGGTTTATTTCATATTGCATGAGTTTATCCCTCTACATCATGTCATCTTGCTTAAAGTGTTACTCTGTTCTTTTGAACTTAATACTCTAGATGCATGCTGGATAGTGGTCGATGTGTGGACTAATAGTAGTAGATGCAGGCAGGAGTCGGTCTACTTGTCTCGGACGTGATGCCTATATACATGATCATACCTAGATACTCTCATAACTATGCTTAATTCTGTCAACTGCTCAACAGTAATTTGTTTACTGACCATAATACTTATGCTCTCGAGAGAAGCCACTAGTGAAACCTATGGCCCCCGGGTCTATTTTCCATCATATTAATCTTCCGTCAACAAGCTATTTCCTTTTCTGTTTATTTTACTTTCTTTACTTTGCATATCTATCATAAAATTACCAAAAATATTATCTTATCATATCTATCAGATCTCACTTTCGTAAGTGATCGTGAAGGGATTGACAACCCCTTTATTGCGTTGGTTGTGAGGATTTTATTTGTTTGTGTAGGTGCGAGGGACTCGTGCGTGGCCTCCTACTGGATTAACATCTTGGTTCTCAAAAACTGAGGAAAATACTTACGCTACTTTGCTGCATCACCCTTTCCTCTTCAAGGGAAAACCAACGCAGTGCTCAAGAGGTAGCAATAAGGATTTCTGGCGCCGTTGTCAGGGAGATTGGCGCCAAGTCAAGTCAAGTGTTGACTCCCGAAAACGAGCCATTTCTGGCGCCATTGCCGGGGAGTCTACGCAAAAGTCAACATACCAAGTACCCATCACAAACCCTTATCTCCCGCATTACATTATTTGCCATTTGCCTCTCGTTTTCCTCTCCCCCACTTCACCCTTGCCGTTTTATTTGCCCTCTCTCTCCGTCCTCCTTCTCTTTCTCTATTTGCCTCTTTTTTTCACTTTTCTTGTTTGCTTGTGTGTTGGATTGCTTGCTTGTCGTTATGGCTAGTCCCCTATCTTCTCCGTTGTCTCCCGAATATGAAGTTCTTAATTTTAAGCAAAGGGAAGGAGAAAATCTAAAAGACGCTTGGTATAGAATTTGCAATGCTCAAAATAGGTCTACCAGAAAGCAATCTACTTCTGTTCTTCTGCACATTTTTTATGTAGGCACTACTCCTTGGCACAGATATGTCCTTGATACCATTACCGGAGGGAATTTCTTGGGTAGCCACACTTTTGATTCCTATAATGCTATGCTAGATTTGTTTGGCTCACCCCCTCTTTTGGTTAATGGAACTATGTTAACTTTGGAGCATGTAATGCAAAAACTTGAAATAATGTAAAATAAAGTTGCTACCATAGAGTTAATTGAAAATTTGGATAAAAAGATCCACAACCAAATTACTCAATATGGATCTAAAGTAGGAGTCACTTTGAAAAATATTAAGGAGAAGGAACCCATAGTTAATGAAAGAATAAATCAGGATTCCACTAGAATCGATAAAATTGAGGATATCATTACCAACTTGGGAACCACTTTTTCTTCCATAAATAATACTCCAAATCCTCCAACTAAAATTACCAAGCTCATGTATGTTCCTAAATATAAGGGCGAATCCTCTAGCAAGGAAACTGCGGATCTCAAATCTATAAGTATTCATCCCAATCTTTTTGCTATCATTAAGGAACCGTTTGCTAGTAATGATTGTTTTGATTTTGTGCCTAGAAGTTTGATAATTTATAAAAGTAAAGAAACTCTTAAGGGTGATAGATGTCTCATTAAAGAATTACCAACTAAAGATACCTAGATCTATCCTTGCTTTTATGCCTAGCTAGGGGCGTTAAACGATAGCGCTTGTTGGGAGGCAAACCAATTTTATTTTTATTCCTTGCTTTTTCGCCTGTTTAGTAATAAATAATTTATATAGCCTCTGTTTTGGTTGTGTTTTTTGTGTTTAATTAGTGTTTGTGCTAAGTAGAACCGTTGGGAAGACTTGGGGAAAGTCTTTTTAATCTTGCTGTAAAAAACAGAAACTTTAGCGCTCACAAGAATTGCTGCCATTTTTATTTGGAAAGTGCTATTTAGTTAATTTTTTTGCAGATGATTAATAAATAAATTCCTCACTTCCATAAATTTATTTTAGAATTTTTGGGGTTCCAGAACTTGCGTTAGCTACAGATTACTACAGACTATTCTGTTTTTGACAGATTCTGTTTTTCGTGTGTTGTTTGCTTATTTTGATGAACCTATGGCTAGTAAAATAGTTTATAAACCATAGAGAAGTTTGAATAAAGTAGGTTTAACACCAATATAAATAAATAATGAGTTCATTACAATACCTTGAAGTGGTGTTTTGCTTTCTTTCGCTAACAGAGCTCACAAGATTTTCTACTTTAAGTTTTGTGTTGTGAAGTTTTCAAGTTTTGGGTGAAAGATTTGATGGATTATGCAACAAGGAGTGGCAAGAGCCTAAGATTGGGGATGCCCATGGCACCCCAAGATAATCTAAGGACACCTAAAAGTCCAAGCTTGGGGATGCCCCGGAAGGCATCCCCTCTTTCGTCTACTTCCATCGGTAACTTTACTTGGAGCTATATTTTTATTTACCACATGATATGTGTTTTTCTTGGAGCGTCTTGTATTATTTGAGTCTTTATTTGTTAGTTTTCCACAATCATCCTTTATGTACACACCTTTTTAGAGAGACACACATGATTCGGAAATTGTTAGAATACTCTATGTGCTTCATTTATATCTTTTGAGTTATATAGTTTTTGCTCTAGTGCTTCACTTATATCTTTAAGGGCACGGCGGTGGATTTGTTTTATAGAAACTATTGTTCTCTCATGCTTCACTTAGATTATATTGAGAGTCCTACAAAAAAGCGTGGTAATTTGCTTTAATTATGTTAGGCATTCAAGATTAATAAAAAAAATTCTTATGAGTGTGTTGAATACTATGAGAAGTTTGATACTTGATAATTGTTTTGAGATATGGAGATGGTGATATTAGAGTCGTGCTAGTTGAGTAGTTGTGAATTTGAGAAATGCTTGTGTTGAAGTTTGTGATTCCCGTAGCATGCACGTATGGTGAACCGTTATGTGAAGAAGTTGGACCATGAATTATTTATTGATTGTCTTCCTTATGAGTGGCGGTCGGGGACGAGCAATGGTCTTTTCCTACCAATCTATCCCCCTAGGAGCATGCACGTATTACTTTGCTTCGATAACTAATAGATTTTTGCAATAAGTATGTGAGTTCTTTATGACTAATGCTGAGTCCATGGATTATATGCACTCTCACCCTTCCACCATTGCTAGCCTCTCTAATACCGCGCAACTTTCGCCGGTATCATACACCCACCATATACCTTCCTCAAAACAGCCACCATACCTACCTATCATGGCATTTCCATAGCCATTCCGAGATATATTGCCATGCAACTTTCCACTGTTCCGTTTACTATGACACGCTCCATCATTGTCATACTGCTTTGCATGATCATGTAGTTGACATTTTAGTTATGGAAAAGCCACCGTTCATAATTCTTTTGTACAAGTCACTCATGCATCATTGCTATGCCGATATACCGCCGGAGGCATTCATATAGAGTCATACTTTGTTCTAGTATCGAGTTGTAATCATTCAGTTGTAAATAAATAGAAGTGTGATGATCATCATTCATAGAGTATTGTCCCAAAAAAGAGAGAGAAAGGCCAAAAAAGAAGGCCAAAAATATATATGTATAAAGGGACAATACTACTATCCTTTTTCCACACTTGTGCTTCAAAGTAGCACCATGATATTCATGATAGAGAGTCTCCTATGTTATCACCTTCATATACTAGTGGGAATTTTTCATTATAGAACTTGGCTTGTATATTCCAATAATGGGCTTCCTAAAAATGCCCTAGGTCTTCGTGAGCAAGCAAGTTGGATGCACACCCACTTAGTTCTTTTTGTTGAGCTTTCATATACTTATAGCTCTAGTGCATCCGTTGCATGGCAATCCCTACTCACTCACATTGATATCTATTAATGGGCATCTCCATAGCCCGTTGATACGCCTAGTTGATGTGAGACTATCTTATCCCTTTTTGTCTACTCCACAACCACCATTCTATTCCACATATAGTGCTATGTCCATGGCTCACACTCATGTATTGCGTGAAGATTGAAAAAGTTTGAGAACACCAAAAGTATGAAACAATTGCTTGGCTTGTCATCGGGGTTGTGCATGATTTAAATACTTTGTGTGGTGAAGATGGAGCATAGCCAGACTATATGATTTTGTAGGGATAACTTTCTTTGGCCATGTTATTTTGAAGAGACATAATTGCTTAGTTAGTATGCTTGAAGTATTATTATTTCTATGTCAATATTGAACTTTTGTCTTGAATCTTTCAGATCTGAATATTCATACCACAATTAAGGGAATTACATTGAAATTATGCCAAGTAGCATTCCACATCAAAAATTCTGTTTTTATCATTTACCTACTCGAGGACGAGCAGGAATTAAGCTTGGGGATGCCTGATACGTCTCCAACGTATCTATAATTTTTGATTGTTCCATGCTATATTATATCCTGTTTTGGACATTATTGGGCTTTATTATACACTTTTATATTATTTTTGGGACTAACCTATTAACCGGAGGCCCAACCCAGAATTGCTGTTTTTTTGCCTATTTCAGAGTTTCACAGAAAAAGAATATCAAACGGAGTCTAAACGGAATGAAACCTTCGAGAACGTGATTTTCGGAACGAACATGATCCAGAGGACTTGGACCCTACGTCAAGAAAGCAACCAGGAGGCCACGAGGTAGGGGGGGGCGCGCCTACCCCCCCAGGCGTGCCCTCCACCCTCGTGGGGCCCACGTTGCTCCACCGACGTACTTCTTCCTTGTATATATACCTATGTACCCCCAAACTACCAGATATAGAGCCAAAACCCTAATTCCACCGCCGTAACTTTCTGTACCCGTGAGATCCCATCTTGTGGCCTTTTTCGGAGCTCCGCCGGAGGGGGCATCGATCACGGAAGGCTTCTACATCAACACCATAGCCTCTCCGATGAAGTGTGAGTAGTTTACTTCAGAACTTCGGGTCCATAGTTATTAGCTAGATGGCTTCTTCTCTCTTTTTGGATCTCAATACAAAGTTCTCCCCCTCTCTTGTGGAGATCTATTCGATGTAATCTTCTTTGCGGTGTGTTTGTTGAGACCGATGAATTGTGGGTTTATGATCAAGTTTATCTATGAACAATATTTGAATCTTCTCTGAATTCTTTTATGTATGATTGGTAATCTTTGCAAGTCTCTTCGAATTATCAGTTTGGTTTGGCCTACTAGATTGATCTTTCTTGCAATGGGAGAAGTGCTTAGCTTTGGGTTCAATCTTGCGGTGTCCTTTCCCAATGACAGTAGGGGCAGCAAGGCGCATATTGTATTGTTGCCATCGAGGATAACAAGATGGAGTTTATTTCATATTGCTTGAGTTTATCCCTCTACATCATGTCATCTTGCTTAAAGCGTTACTCTGTTCTTTTGAACTTAATACTCTAGATGCATGCTGGATAGCGGTCGATGTGTGGAGTAATAGTAGTAGATGCAGGCAGGAGTCGGTCTACTTGTCTCGGACGTGATGCCTATATACATGATCATACCTAGATATTCTCATAACTATGCTCAATTCTGTCAATTGCTCAACAGTAATTTGTTTACCCACCGTAATACTTATGCTCTCGAGAGAAGCCACTAGTGAAACCTATGGCCCCCGGGTCTATTTTCCATCATATTAATCTTCCGTCAACAAGCTATTTCCTTTTCCGTTTATTTTACTTTCTTTACTTTGCATCTTTATCATAAAAATACCAAAAATATTATCTTATCATATCTATCAGATCTCACTTTCGTAAGTGACCGTGAAGGGATTGACAACCCCTTTATTGTGTTGGTTGCAAGGATTTTATTTGTTTGCGTAGGTGCGAGGGACTCGTGCGTGGCCTCCTGCTGGATTGATACCTTGGTTCTCAAAAACTGAGGGAAATACTTACGCTACTTTGCTGCATCACCCTTTCGTCTTCAAGGGAAAACCAACGCAGTGCTCAAGAGGTAGCATTACCGCACATGTCTTATATACTACCATATGGTAGTATATATTCTACTTTATCATTGTAAGTATGTTCATATGCTATATATAAGATATTTCAAAGTGAGTTACATGAAAAAAGTTGACCCATGGTTTTTTTATATTTGTGAAATACATACAGATTTGTACAAAAAAGAGAGCATACTCGAAATACGATACATACTACCAAAAAATAGTATATATACTACCTAAACATTTTTATATACTACATACTATGCGTATATACTCTCCGATTTCATAGATACTACATACAACATACAAAACTCAAGTGGTGGTAACTACCACTGGTGGTAGATAAAATTATATATATATATATATATATATATAATATATATATATGTATGTATCAATGAAGACCAAATAAACGTTGGGAAGATAAATCTTGAAGATCAACCAACGTTGAAGACAAACCAACTATGAAGATAATGCAACAATATGCCAAATAAAAATTGTCAAAAATGGTTGGTGGTGGTGTTACCCATCGTATAGGAAATATTAGACCCAAACACGATGCACAATTATCGTTGCGCTCCGAAGTCAAATTTCACATTAATGTATTCACACTCAGAGGGCAAGTCTTCATTAATTGAAGATATACGTTACTTTGTGTGTTGCGCACCTAAGTCATCAATATGCATAAGCGTTAGGATGTGTGTCCATTCACAGGACATTCGAGGATTCTCAGATATTGCTCACACCGTAGCTTGCAAAACCTTTTCTCATCCAAGGGATTCGTGAAGATATCTGCCAATTGCTCTTTAGTGTTGACGTGAATGATATCAATGTCTTCCTTCAACACATGATCTCTGAGAAAGTGATGACGGATCTGAATGTGCTTTGTCTTCGAGTACTGAACTGGATTGTGAGCAATCTTGATGGCGCTTTCATTGTCGCAGTAGAGGGGCACATGCTTCATGCTGATGCCATAGTCCTTGAGGGTTTGCTTCATCCAGAGAAGCTAAGTGCAGCAAGATCTAGCAGCAATGTAATCAGATTCAGCAGTGGAGAGTGATACATAGTTCGGCTTCTTTGAAGACCAACAAACAAGAGATCATCCAATAAGTGACATGTGCCTGATGTGGACTTGCGATCAACCTTGTCACTGGCATAATCAGCATATGAGAATCCAACTAGATCAAACTTTGAGCCCTTTTGATACCATAATCCTAGCGTTCGGGTGTGAGCCAAATATCAAAGTATTCGCTTCATCGCGAGGTGATGTGATTCCTTTGGTGCCACATGGAATCGGGCACACATGCAAACGCTAAGCATTATTCCAGCCTACACTAGTAGAAAAATGGCCTAATGTGAAGCTCATTAGTCCCGGTGTGTAATTGAACCAGCATTAATGTGACCATTAGTGTCGGTTCCAATGGCTAGGCGGGCGGCGATCATTAGTACCGGTTCGTGGGGAACCTTTAGTACTGGTTTTTGCCACGAACCGGTACTGAAGAGGTTGTGGCAGGCTGTTTTCAGGCTGGGGCCCCACCAACCCCTTTAGTACGGGTTCACGCCACAAAACGGTACTAGAGTTTTTTAGTCGATTCTTTTTGCAGCGGTTTTTTAGTCCCACCTCGCTCCGCTAACAGGGTTTTTAGTACCTTAAATATGTTACTTCTCAAACTATCAGAACCACTTGGTTTTCATTGAAATCTATGTGTAGAATTTGTGGCCGTAATATGAGTCTTCTCCGGTTTCTAAACCGGCGAGGACTCATATTGACAATTCAGATTGTACACAAAAAGATCATTGATGATCAATGTATTTTTGATGTATATTTTTACATGTTTACACATAGCAGTAGCGCATTTTGGCTGAAAGGCGCTACTGATGAATGTATTTTTGATGTATACTTTTACATGTTTACACAATCTCTTTCGTAGTATCAGGGTTTCGGACGAAAACTCATCTGTTACAAAGGCATATCATTTTTTAAAACTTATTACAATTCCCGACTTTTTGTGTGTTCAGTATGCACCATTCAAAACCACGTCATGAACTTTCAACCCTTTCTGCTTCATTTTCTATTTTTCATGCATTTATTGATTTGTTTTGAGCTAAATGACCCTGAAATTGAAAAGCACTACAAATGAACTCTGAAAAGGTTGAAAGTTGGCATGGTATCATCATTTCACCCACATAGCATGCCCAAAAAAGTAGAGAGGGTTACGGCAAAAAATGGATGTACTTCGTGTACAAACTGGACAATCTCTTTCGAAGTATTAGTGTTTCGGACGAAAACTCATCTGTTACAAAGGCACTTCATTTTTTTAAACTTATTACAACTCCAGAAATTTTGTGCGTTCAGTATGCACCACTCAAAGCCACGTCATCAACTTTCAACCCTTTCTGCCTTCATTTGCTATTTTTCATGCATTTACTGATTTGTTTTGAGCTAAATGACCCCGAAGTTGAAAAGCACTACAAATGAACTCTGAAAAGGTTGAAAGTTGGCATGGTATCATCATTTCATCCACATAGCATGTGCAAAAAGGTACAGTGGGTTACCTCAAAAACTGGATGCACTTTGTGTGCAAACTAGACAATCTCTTTCGAAGTATCAGGGTTTCAGATCAAAATTCATCAGTTACAAAGGCACTTCATTTTTTAAACTTATTACAACTCCAGACTTTTTGTGTGTTCAGTATGCACCATTCAAAGCCACATCATCAACTTTCAACCCTTTCTGCCTTCATTTGCTTTTTTCATGCATTTACTGATTTTTTGAGCTAAATGACCCTAAAATTGAAAAGCACTACAAATGAACTTTGAAAAGGTTGAAAGTTGGCATGGTTTCATCATTTCACCCACATAGCATGTGCAAAAATGTAGAGAGGGTTACGGTAAAAACTGGATGTACTTCGTGTACAAACTGGACAATCTCTTTCGAAGTATCAGGCTTTCGGGCGAAAACCATCTGTTACAAAGGCACTTCATTTTTTAAACTTATTACAACTCCAGACTCTTTGTGCGTTCAGTATGCACCATTCAAAGCCAGGTCATCAACTTTCAACCCTTTCTGCCTTCATTTGCTATTTTCATGCATTTACTGATTTATTTTGAGCTAAATGACACTGAAATTGAAAAGCACTATGTATTACCAATTTGAATATAATGATAAAACACACTAATATTAAACATAAGAAAAAAGAATCACTGGAAAATCTATTTTTAAAGTTAAGTTATTCACAAATGAGTGATTCACACAAATTTTAAATAATTCAAATTTAAACTATTCAAATTTGAAAACTACTGGCACTAATAGAAAGTTGGTATTTTTTTGTACCTAAAGCAAAAAAACAACTCAGAAATAAATAAAAGAAAATAAATAAAGTAGAAAAGAAAAAACTACATTAAAAAAACAGCTTTGCGTGCTGCCCACTGGGCCTGCTTGGACTTAGGGTAGGATCCAGGCCCATAAGGCCTAGCAGGCCCACAGGGCAGCGCATCAAAGTTAGGCCCAGAAGCCTGCTATAGAGAGGAGCTCGAGAGAGCTACCGCACTGGGGCTTATAAACTAGTGCGGACGCCCCTCGGCTAGCGAGGTGGGACTAAACTTGCCGCACCGCATCTGCGCCAGCGCACCCCTTTAATACCGGGTCGTGGCTCCAACCGGTACTAAAGGGGGGGGGTCTTTAGTACCGGTTGCAGCCACGACCCGGTACTAAAGGGGGCCGCTTCCCGCCGCTTGGCCTAGCCAAATTTGACCTTTAGTACCGGTTGGTGGCTCCAACTGGTACTAAAGGCACCTCCTATATAAGCAGCACTTATGAAAATTTTAGTTAGTTTCTTCTTCATCTCCTTCGTCGTCGCGTCCGTCCCTGTCGCCGCCGCGCGCGTCCCCGTCGCCACCCCCGTCACACGCGCGCGTCCCCGTCCCCGTCGCACGCACACGTCCCCATCCCCGTTGCCGCCCCCGTCGCGCCCGCCTGTCCCCGCCCCCGTCACGGCACGTGCTCATCCTCGTCGTCGATCGCGCGCGCCGCCCCCGACCCGTCCCCGTACGTCGCCGCCCCGGCCCGTCCCCGTCACCGCCCCCCGTCGCGTCGCATCACCGGCCGTCGCCCCGCTGTAGTATGAACTCCCCCTGTCACACCATGGCGACCCTCACACACAGAGTACATGTACACACACACACACAGACAGAGACAAAATTTTCTTAATTATTTTATGTTTTCTATTTTTTAGTGTTTTATTCTTTTAGTTTATATAAATGTTAGATTAATGTAAATTGTTAGATGATTATATATACACATATATAGAAATGTTAGATATTAATGTCAAATGTTAGATGAATTAGATAGAAATGTTAGATATTAATGTCAAATGTTAGATGAATTAGATAGAAACGTTAGATATTAATGTCAAATGTTAGATGAATTAGCTAGATATTAATGTTAGATGAGTTATTTTTTATACTTTTAGTTATAGATGAATTAGATATATTAATGTTAGATGAATTAGATATATTAAATTTAGGTATATGAGATTTGATGATCTAATTAAAATTTTATTATAGAACTAGTTTATTTTTAGTAAGAAAATTAATAGAACTAGTTTATTTTTAGTAAGAAAATTAATAAAACTAGTTTAGTTTTAGTAACCACTTAGTTGAATTAATAGAACTAGTTGAATTAATAAACTACTTGAATTAATAGAACTAGTTAAATTAATAGAACTAGTAAGTATTTATCAATTAATGTTTCAACTATGAACATAGGAAATGTCTGACGACGAAAAGGATTTCGGTATGTGCGAATACTGCAAAGACGAGTGCGACCTGTGCAACAGAAATTTCCTAGTTGATGGTAGGCGCTTCAACATCAAGCTGGATGAGACCTTCGAAGTCGATACAGTAAGTCACAACGACAAGTATTTTTTCGTAATTAAGCATGACTTATGCTTCATTTGCTTGAACTTATAATTTACTATTCTACTAGCGTATCCCCTGCCATGCAAGAATGTTTGTCTTGGCTAAGATTTGTTTCAGTCCTATGAAAACTATGAAGGTAAAGAGAGTTTACTTGAAGACCGAGCATGGTTATACTTTCTAAGCAAAATTATACAATGCAGACACCTACACCTATTTTGAATGCAAAACTTGGCAAGCACTATGCAAGGCTTATGCATTTGAGCCTGATATGGTTACCATCTTTGTATTCGTCCGGAAGATGATATTGCAGGTAATATCAACATCTGGTTCGATGTGCAGACGCCTCCAGTTCTACCATTGTGTGAGTTTCTCAACCATATTTATGTCTTCGATATTGTTTATTCAAAAATAGTTGACAACTAATTTCTATTGACAGCTTATTTCCATTCAAGCAAACATGTCCGGCGCTTGGTAGACAGGACTGTCCACTGTCCCAGGGCTGAACTAAACTACAAGGAGGTAAGTCATTATGTTTTATGGCTTGAGGATCTTGATGCTGTCAAGAGAAATTATTTTCCCGGACTTGAAAATCTTAGTACTCAAAACGTGCGACCAATAGTGTTCGTATTGAACTACAGTCACATCTATTTAGGAAACATGGTAAGATTTTTACTATTTGTCCTTAGTGCATATTTTGCATACATTATTTTTAAGCTAAACTTCATTGCTAAGTATGTTACTATACGATGTTCTTCAACAGGGACTCCCAATGATAGTTGTGCCTCAGTGGATCGAGAGTAAAGGTCGCATGTTAATGGTTAGCTTATGGCCAAGACATCCTATGGCGCACATGCGTGCATTCAGGATTTCTGAAACCGAGGAATGCTTAATAGTGAAAGACTGGAGCAAAATTGTGAAGGATCATAGAGAAGTACTAGGGGGCAGCAATCAGAAGCGCAACCCACGATTAGGAGACAGGTTCATCTGCATGCTCCAATATGATGAATCAGGAGAGCTACACATGTTCTATGCTATTTTACCTGGGAGAGAGCAGCATGAGTGATTAGGTAGTTCCTGCTCTTAGTACTTGTCCTCTCATGTTCGTGTTCTTCGTCCTAAACTTAATCTCAAAGTGATTTGATTTTGTGGTCTTATGAATGCTTATAATGTAGTGACCATGTTGAACTCGATGATATCTTTGCTTCTGGTACAAGTGAATGTTTCTCCTTTAAGCTAGTTTTGGTGGTGATTAGATAGCGGTAATGACTATGATGATTAAATAGTGGTACTGACCATGATGATTATTAGCTAGTGTTGTTGGTGATGATATGACGTAAGAGTTTTTATATAATATGATGATGATGAGTTACTATATCATTTATGAAAGAACCACAGATTAGTTTCAACTGGATGGATCATAGCTAAGTGATCAAGTAATATGCATAATCCATATTACTTGATCACTTATGATCCATCCACTTAAAACTAATCCATGGTTCTTTCACCTAGTGATTTAATAACTCATTAAAATGTAAAAAAAAATCTCTAAATTAAATGGAAAACACATAATTAAAGGAAAAATAAATAATAAAACCAAAACCACCAAACCTTTTAGTACCAGTTGGTGTTACAAACCGGTACTAGAGGTCTCCATGCCCCCGGCATTGGATCATCCCACGTGGTGGCCCTTTAGTGGCGGTTTGTGTTGAACCAGTACTAAAGGGGGGGACCATTAGTCCCCACCCTTTAGTGCCGGTTACAGAACCGACACTAAAGGTCCTTTCGAACCGGTGATAATGCCCGTTTTGCACTAGTGCTAGATGCACATAAGTGCAATAAAGAACCAATCATGGAGCGGTATACCTTTTGATCAAACTCTTTACCATTGTCATTGGGGCCCAATTGGCCTTTGGTTGGCACCGGCGTCATGTACCCTTTGCAGTCTTCCATTTCAAACTTCTTTAGGCAACCTTTGAGGTATTTTTCTTGTGATATGAAGATGCCATTTCTCTATTGACAGATTTGAAGACCAAGAAAGAATTTCAGCTCTCCCATCATGGACATCCGATATTGCTCTTGCATCATATGACCAAACTCATCACTGTATCTCTTATTAGTGCAGCTGAAGATAATGTCATCCACATGGATTTGGCATACAAACAGTTCTCCATCATATGTCTTCATGAAGAGAGTGGGATCAAGAGAACCAGGTGAGGGAGTCCTGGATTAGGGGGTGTTCGGGTGGCCGGACTATACCTTCAGCCAGACTCCTGGACTATGAAGATACAAGATTGAAGACTCCGTCCCGTGTCCGAAAGGGACTTTCCTTGGCGTGGAAGGCAAGCTTGGCGATACGGATATGCAGATCTCCTACCATTGTAACCGACTCTATGTAACCCTAACCCTATCCGGTGTCTATATAAACCGGAGGGTTTTAGTCCATAGGACGACATACACATCAACAATCATACCATAGGCTAGCTTCTAGGGTTTAGCCTCCTTGATCTCGTGGTAGATCTACTCTTGTACTACCCATATCATCAATATTAATCAAGCAGGACGTAGGGTTTTACCTCCATCGAGAGGGCCCGAACCTGGGTAAAACTTCGTGTCCCTTGTCTCCTGTTACCATCTGGCCTAGACGCACAGTTCGGGACCCCCTACCTGAGATCCACCGGTTTTGACACCGACATTGATGCTTTCATTGAGAGTTCCTCTGTGTCGTCGCCGTCAGGCTCGATGGCTCCTACAATCATCGGTAGCGATGCAGTCCAGGGTGAGACCTTCCTCCCCGGACAGATCTTCGTCTTCGGTGGCTTCCCACTGCGGGCCAATTCGCTTGGCCGTCTGGAGCAGATCGAAAGCTACGCCCCTGGCCGTCAGGTCAGATTCAGAAATTTAAACTACACGACTGACATCCGCGGGGACTTGATCTTCGACGGATTCGAGCCACTGCCGAGCGCGCCGCACTGTCACGACGAGCATGATCTAGCTCTGCCGCAGAACAGTGCCCTGGAGGCCGCATCCGCATCGGCTCCGACCCTTAATTCGGAGCCAACTGCGCCGATCAAGGATGGGCGGTTGGACGCCACCTCGGGGGCTGCAACCCCAACGGCGATTGAGCCAAGCACCAGCCCCGTACTCTGCGAGACCCGTGACTCCAAGGAGCCGGACTCCTCTCCGGACTCCGAGCCCCCCGCGCCCCTGCCGATCGAATCCGATTGGGTGCCGATCATGGAGTTCACTGCCGCGGACATCTTTCAGCACTCGCCTTTTGGCGATATCCTGAAGTCACTGAAGTCTCTCTCTTTATCAGGAGAGCCCTGGCCGGACTACGGTCAGCAAGGTTGGGGTACGGACGATGAAGAAATTCAAAGCCCACCCACCACCCACTTTGTAGCCACTGTCGACGACTTAATCGACATGCTCGACTTCGACTCCGAAGATATCGACGGTATGGACGCCGATGAAGGAGATGATGAAGAACCAGCGCCTACTAGGCCCTGGAAAGCCACCTCATCATATGACATATACGTGGTGGACACCCCAAAAGAGGGAGATGGCGATGGAACAGCGGAGGATGACCCCTCCAAGAAACAGCCTAAGCGCCGGCGTCAGCGGCGCCGCTCAAAATCCCGCCAAAACAAACACGGTGATTCCAGCACGGGAGATAATAATACTCCGGAAAGCGCCAAAGAAAACCCCCTCCAACAAGATTTAGCAAAGGAGGATGGAGAAACCAGCCCTCACGAGAGAGCGACAGACAAAGAGGTCGAGGACGATAATTATATGCCTCCCTCCGAAGACGAGGCAAGCCTCAACGACGACGAATTCGTCGTGCCAGAGGATCCCGTCGAGCAAAAGCGTTTTCAACGCAGGCTTATGGCCACGACAAGAAGCCTCAAGAAAAAACAGCAACAACTTAGGGCTGATCACGATTTGCTAGTGGACAGATGGACTGAAGTCCTTGCGGCCGAAGAGTATAAACTCGAACACCCCTCCAAGAGCTACCCAAAGCGCAGGTTGCTACCATGATTAGAGGAGGAAGCACTTGATGCGGCCGACCGGCCACCTCGTGGTCGCGACAGAGAGGCCTCTCGGCCCTCCACTCAAGCCGCACCCCGTACCAAGGCACGGGAATATGCGCCGGACTTATGAGACATGTTGGAGGACAAGGCAAGGCAAACAAGATCGATCTATGGATCGCGTGGGCGCCCCACGGCTCGAGACGGTAACTGTCACGTCGACCACAAATTCGGCGGGGCCGAACACAGTAGACAAGGCTCATTGGAGCTACGTCATGATATAGCCCAATACAGAGGTGCCGCACACCCACTCTGCTTTACAGACGAAATAATGGATCATCAAATCCCCGAGGGTTTCAAACCCGTAAACATCGAATCATATGATGGCACAACAGATCCTGTGGTATGGATCGAGGATTATCTCCTTCATATCCACATGGCCCGCGGCGATGATTTCCACGCCATCAAATACCTCCCACTCAAGCTTAAAGGATCGGCTCGGCATTGGCTTAACAGCTTGCCAACAGGATCAATCAGTTGTTGGGAGGACCTGGAAGCCGCATTCCTCGACAATTTCCAGGGCACTTATGTGCGACCCCCAGACGCCGATGACCTAAGCCACGTAATTCAGCAGCCAGAAGAATCGGCCCGGCAATTCTGGACACGGTTCCTAATAAAGAAAAATCAAATAGTCGATTGTCCGGACGCTGAGGCCCTAGCAGCCTTCAAACACAATATCCGTGACGAGTGGCTGGCCCGACACCTTGGACAGGAAAAGCCGAAATCTATGGCAGCACTCACGACACTCATGACCCGCTTTTGCGCGGGAGAAGACAGCTGGCTTGCTCGTAGCAACAATATGACCAAGAACCCTGGTAATTCGGACACCAGGGACAGTACTGGCAGGTCGCGTCGCAACAAGCAGAAGCACCGCATTAACGGCAACAATGCTGAGGATACGGCAGTTAATGCCGGATTCAGAGGCTCTAAATCCGGTCAGCGGAAAAAGCCATTCAAAAGGAATCCTAGGGGCCCGTCCAGTTTGGACTGAATACTTGAGCGCTCGTGCCAGATACATGGCACCCCCGAAAAGCCGGCCAATCACACCAACAGGGATTGTTGGGTGTTCAAGCAGGCAGGCAAGTTAAACGCCAAAAATGAAGACAAGGGGTTGCATAGCGATGACGACGAGGAGCCCCGGCCGCCGAACAACAGTGGACAGAAGGGTTTCCCCCACAAGTGCGGACGGTGAACATGATATACACAACCCACATCCCCAAAAGGGAGCGGAAGCGCGCGTTAAGGGACGTATACGCGGTAGAGCCAGTCGCCCCAAAGTTCAACCCATGGTCCTCCTGCCCGATCACCTTTGATCGAAGGGACCACCCCACTAGCATCCGTCATGGCGGATTCGCCACATTGGTTCTAGACCCAATTATTGACAAATTTCATCTCACTAGAGTCCTTATGGACGGCGGCAGTAGCCTGAACCTGCTTTACCAGGATACAGTGCGGAAAATGGGCATAGATCCCTCGAGGATTAAGCCCACCAAAATGACCTTTAAAGGCGTAATACCAGGTGTAGAGGCCAACTGTATAGGCTCAGTCACACTTGAAGTGGTCTTTGGATCTCCGGATAATTTCCGAAGCGAGGAGTTAATCTTCGACATAGTCCCGTTCCGCAGTGGCTATCACGCACTGCTCGGGCGAACCGCATTCGCTAAGTTCAATGCGGTACCGCATTACGCATACCTTAAGCTCAAGATGCCAGGCCCTCGAGGAGTAATTACGGTCAATGGAAACACCGAACGCTCCCTCCGAATGAAGGAGCACACGGTGGCCCTTGCAGTGGAAGTTCAAAGCAGCCTCTCCAGGCAGTTCTCCAGTCCGGCCACTAAACGACCGGACACTGTCAAGCGCGCCCGGAGTAACCTACAACAAGACCGCCTGGCACGATCCGAGCAGGCGTAGCAATGTGTCCCCAACCCCAACCCTCGCAAAAAGGCGACGCCAGTACTTCGCGTACATAACTATGCTCTAGAGATACCATGGGCACAGGGGGAGGGGCACCATCACGGCACGCCCAAAACACGGCTTAAACCGTACCAGGGGCTGCCAATTTTTTAGTTTTCTCTTACTTTCAGGACTTCATCCTTCGGAAGGCCTGTTCGGCAGTTCAATTGCCGCACAAATGATGCAAGCACCAGGGAAGCAGACAAGCCACGCCGCACTACAGAACTCCTAGGTGGTCTCTATCACGAGCAGTATACCCGTTCCGCATACTATTCCACAGCTTGCCCCTGGAACGGACATGTTAACTAGCCCAACCTTCCACTTATCGCATTATTTGTATCGTTCTGCTTTGATCGCATCTCTTTTTAATAAACAATGCATAGCTTTCGTCTATTTTTGCATTACCCTTTTTCTTCATATATGTTCCTTAACGACATGTTGCACCCGTACATGTTGGTACGGCCAAAATACGCCAGGGGCTTTAGTACCCCTGAATATGGTGTGAGAAGTCCGAACACATTAACAAGTGTGGCACCCCGAACTTATAGCATTATATGCATCGGCTCCGAATCATGTCTTGGGTCAATAGTTGGGTTTGCCCGGCTCCTATGTTTTGGTACCTTACGTTCCGCTATATCGGCTAAGGTAGCACTAGGAGAACCACTGCGATTGTGCCCCGGTTGAGCTGGGTCGAGCACCTCAGTGGAGAAAGCTAAAACTGACTGTCATGATGAAGCAAGAGCTGGTCGCTGTTCGAGAGGTTTTTTCGAGTCCCTAAAGACTTATGACGCTTAGGGCGAGGAGCCGGCTCTGTCCGGCCAAGGCATGGATCGCGCCCCGAACTCGGCCTTCCGAATACCAGGGGCTTCGCCGAAATTTAAAATTATAGAATTCTATGGCTAAGTGAGAGTGTTCACGCATTATAGTCCGATTGCCTTGTTCGTTGGGCGGAGCGCCTCCCTCGAAGGACCCACACATGGGAAAAAGAGCGCTCAGGTTTATCCCCGAACACCCTAGCACTAGTGGCACGGGGGCAGAAGCCGACGACTCGCCATCTCTCAGAATTGATAAACAGCCGCACAAAAGGTAATATTTTAAATTCCAACAGCATTGCTTAGCGCATATAAACAAGTTTTCAGTGCACAGGACAAAACGAGCAAGTTTCACTCAAAAATTACATCCCTAGAACATTCACCTGCCACAAGGCGAGCACCCTTCAGAACATCCTTATAGTAATTCTCGGGCTTGTGATGCTCTTTCCCCGGCGGTGGCCCGTCCTTCACCAGCTTCTCAGCATCCAGCTTGCCCCAGTGCACCTTAGCACGGGCAAGGGCCCTACGGGCACCTTCAATGCAGACGGAGCGCTTGATGACTTCAAGCCTTGGACAGGCCTCCACCAACCGCCGCACCAGCCCGAAATAGCTCCTAGGCAGGGCCCCTCCAGGCCACAGCCGAACAATGAGGCCCTTCATGGCCTGTTCTGCCGCCTTGTGGAGCTCGACCAGTTGCTTCAGCTGGTCGCTTAGGGGCACGGGGTGTCCGGCCTCAGCGTACTGAGACTAGAACACCTTCTTCGTCGAGCTGCCCTCCTTGGCTCGATAGAATGCGGCGGCATCGGATACACTCCGGGGAAGATCTGCGAACGCTCCTGGAGAGCTCCGGATTCGGGTAAGTAACAAGTAACTCACGTTTATGTGTTTTCTTTGCATAAAGAATGCCTTACCCGCCGCTATCTTCTTCACCTCATCCAACTCCTGGAGGGTCTTCTGGGATTCGGCCTTGGCATACTTGGCATTTTCAATAGCCACCGCAAGCTCGGACGCTCGCGTCTTTGAGTCAATCTCCAAAATCTCATGTTTTTCCATGAGAGCCTGGAACTCTTGCCGCACTTCGCCAACTTCGGCCTCATACCTCTCCCCCTCGGTGTGCTCCGAGGATGCCCTCTTCTCGGCCTCGTCCAGTGCTTGCTTAAGGGTCGCCACCTCAGACGTGGCCCCTACAACAGCCACAATAATCCTGTCATTTTTTGCAATTGCACCTTTATATATATATATATATTTAAACACGGTATTTCTTACCTTTATTGTCCTCGAGCTGCTTCTTGGCACGACTGAGCTCCTGCTCGGACCACTCGAGGTTCTGCTTTAGCGTGTCCACTTCCCCAGTCAGTGCGGCGGACGCAAGCAGAGAAGCCTGCATACGCATATTGACTCCTTTTGTTAGACTCCTGCGAATTTTATTTGATCCTCTATTCGGCTTTTCTTCCCGAATGCCAAACAGAGCATCTGGGGCTACTGTCTATGCGGTAATATTATTTACACATTCTTTACTTACCTCAAAGCCTGTCAAAAGGCTAGTACAAGCTTCAGCCAGTCCACTCTTGGCGGACTAAACCTTCTGGACCACCGCACTCATAATGGCACGGTGCTCCTCGTCGATGGAGGCTCCTTGGAGCGCCTCCAACATATTGTCCGGCGCCTCCGGTTGGACGGGGGCCACCAGCACGGCGGACTTGCTCCTCTTGGAAGGAGGTGCCCCGCCGGACTCTGGAACCTCTGAAGGTTCCGGAGCGGTGTCCAGCCTAGAGCTGGACTTGGAGCCCCGAGGGGTTTCATCCCCTTTACTCCTGGAGTCCGGGAGGTCGCCTTGTGGCGCCTCCAGGACCACCTCCTCCTGGCTTGGAACCTGTTGAGACAACACTTCGGTGTCGTCCGTAGGGCGGGGGGAGGAAGCCGTCGGAAGCGAGTTCACATCCGACGAGTCCAGTGAGCCGCTCGATGACGCGTCGAGCTGGTCTTTGGGTGGGCTGCATAAACATATTCGACGTAAGGGAAAGCTGTGCAATAAACGAATACTATGAATTGCTCTGGTATCCGGATACTTACGATTTTGCCAGGGGCTTGGCCCTAGGCACCCACTCCTCTCCGCCGCCGTCGGCGTCAGTGGAGCAGTTCGGAGGAAGGGTTTTCCCCTTCTTGGACCCTTCGGCCTTCCCAAGTTGGGGCGGCCTTCCTTTTCTCCCCTTCCCCCACTGGAGGGGGAGGGGTCTCTTCTTCCTCCTCCTCGTCTTCACGGGAGGAGTGCGTCTTGGATTCGTCGGATGATGAATCCGACACCTCCGGGCGTCGGGCACTCTTTCGAGTCCCCGTGGCCTTCTTCTTGACCTTCTTCTCCGGCACCACATAGGGTTTCGGAACCAGCAGCTTCGCCAAGCGAGCATCCGCTGGGCCTCTGGGCAAAGGAGCCGGATAGTTGATCTGTCCGGATGTCACCTGCCAATCCTGTCAAAGGTAAGGGAGTTTAGACCCCGCATGGAGTCAAACTATGAAAAACTGATACCCTGTAAAAGGAAAAAATAGCTTACCGCGAGAGCGTGACGCTGCGCACTGAATCCACGATCCTCAGTAGCGGATGCGGGAGCCTCGGCACCCTTGAAAAGCATCTTCCAGGCATCTTCGTACGTCGTGTCAAGGAGCCTGCTCAGAGTCTGGTGCCGCGCCGGGTCGAACTCCCACATGTTAAAAGCCCGTTGTTGGCACGGGAGGATCAAGCAGATGAGCATAACCTGGACTACGTTGACAAGTTTGAGCTGCTTGTCCACCAGGGTTTTGACGCATGTTTGGAGTCCGGTCAGCTCTCCTTTTTTACCCCACGACAAGCCCGTCTCTTTCCAGGACGTGAGCCGCGTTGGGGGTCCGGACCGGAACTCAGGGGGCGCGACCCATTCGGCGTCGCGCGGCTCGATGATGTAAAACCACCCCGATTGCCACCCCTTCAGGGTCTCCACAAAGGAGCCCTCGAGCCAGAGGACGTTGGCCATCTTTCCCACCATGGCGCCTCCGCACTCCGCCTGGCTGCCGCGCACCACCTTCGGCTTGACGTTGAAAGTCTTGAGCCAGATCCCGAAATGGGGGCAGATGCGGAGGAAGGCCTCGCACACGACGATAAACACCGAGATGTTGAGGACGAAGTTCGGGGCCAGATCGTGGAAATCCAGGCCCTAGTAGAACATGAGCCCCCAGACAAATGGGTGGAGAGGGAAGCCCAGTCCGCGGAGGAAATAGGGGAGGAACACCACCCTCTCATGGGGCCTAGGGGTGGGGATGAGCTGCCCCTTTTCAGGGAGCCGGTACGCGATGTCGTTAGACAGGTATCCGGCCTTCCTCAGCTTTTTGATATGTCCCTCCATGACGGAGGAGGCCATCCACTTGCCTCCCGCTTCGGACATGGCTGGAGAAGGTTGAGGTTGGGAGTGCGGACTTCGGCGCTGGAGCTCGAGTGCGCAAGAATGGATAGGCGAAGGAGGAAGAAGGCGCAGGTGAAAAGGTGGATCTTTATCCCCTTATATGGGTGGATGCAGCTACATGTCCCCACCAGCCTGATAAAACTCGCTTATCTCCAAGCGCCATAATCGATGGCACGGTTGGGTTACCCACGCCCGTATTGATGAGAATCCCGGAATAAGGGGACATGATCTCTGCTTTAACAAGACGTGCCAAGGAAACCGCCTCGCATAACGCGCTGAGATGGGACAGTAAAACGGTTCGAATAAAAAGCTTGGCCGTGGTGTGATGTCACACTATGGAATACGTCAGCAGATTGGATTTGTGTAAATATTATTCTCTCTATGGCAATATGTGGAAACTTATTTTTCAGAGCCGGACACTATCTTTGTGTTCAAAATCTTCTATGAAGTACTTGGAGGAGGAACCCGCCTTGCAATGCCGAAGACAATCTGTGCGCCGGACTCGTCGTCATTGAAGCCTGGTTCAGGGGCTACTGAGGGAGTCCTGGATTAGGGGGTGTTCGGATGGCCGGACTATACCTTCAGCCGGACTCCTGGACTATGAAGATACAAGATTGAAGACTCCGTCCCGTGTCCGGAAGGGACTTTCCTTGGCGTGGAAGGCAAGCTTGGCGATACGGATATGCAGATCTCCTACCATTATAACCGACTCTATGTAACCCTAACCCTATCCGGTGTCTATATAAACCGGAGGGTTTTAGTCCGTAGGACGACATAAACATCAACAATCATACCATAGGCTAGCTTCTAGGGTTTAGCCTCCTCGATCTCGTGGTAGATCTACTCTTGTACTACCCATATCATCAATATTAAGCAAGCAGGACATAGGGTTTTACCTCCATTGAGAGGGCCCGAACCTGGGTAAAACTTCGTGTCCCTTGTCTCCTGTTACCATCCGGCCTAGACGCACAGTTCGGGACCCCCTACCCGAGATCCGCCAGTTTTGACACCGACACCAGGTTTGAAGCTTTTGCACTTCGAGAAGTCTTTGAGTGTGTCATACCAAGCACGAGGTGCTTGTTTGAGGCCATACAGTGCCTTGTTGAGTTTGTAGACCATATCAAGATGCTTTGGATCTTCAAAGCCAGGTGGTTGAGCTACATATACTTCTTCTTCAATTTTGCCATTAAGGAAGGCACTCTTCATGTCCATTTGATATAGTAGGATGTTGTTGTGGTTAGCATAGGCCAGCAGTATACGAATGGCTTCAAGCCTAGCCACAGGAGCAAAGGTTTCGTCGAAGTCAATTCTTTCCACTTGTGCATAGCCTTGGGCAAGGAGATGAGCTTTGTTTCTAACAACTTGGCCATGTTCATCTTGCTTGTTGCGATAGATCCATTTGGTGCCAATAATATTGTACTTGCGAGGATCAGGATGTTTAACTAGCTCCCAGGCATTATTCAACTCAAATTGTTGAAGCGCTTCTTGCATATCTTGAATCCATTCATGTTCCATGAAGGCTTCATCAACTTTCTTCGACTCAAATATAGAGACAAATGCAAAGTGTCCGCAGAATTTTGCTAGCTATGTTGCTCTTGATCGTTGAGTGGATCAGGTGCCTTGATACTATCGATGATCTTCTCAATCTGAACTTCATTTGCAACCCGAGGATGAGCAGGGTGAAGACTTTGCTCTGGCTGATTATTGGCATCATCTTCAACATTATCTTCAGACTGAGCATTGTCTTCACGTGTAGTGAGAGTTGGAACGATAATTTCCTCTTCTGCCTGTTTCTCGATAGGAATGATTTCTCCAATACCCATGAGCTTGATAGATTCACTTGGGGAAGCTTCATCAAGCACATTTGGCAGATGCTCTCTGAGGGAGTCCTGGACTAAGGGGGTCCTCGGGCATCCGGCCTGCTAGCCATGGGCCGGACTGATGGGCTGTGAAGATACAAAGACCGAAGACTGCACCCGTGTCCGGATGGGACTCTCCTTGGCGTGGAGGGAAAGCTTGGCGACTAAATCTGTAGATTCCTTTCTCTATAACTGTTGGGGATATTACTATCAGTCATGACCCGCCCAGGAGGGGCCGGGTCAGCCCCAATGGCGGGTTACGCAAGAAGCCCAGTAAACATTCAAGACGATAGTTTATTAAACCTTATAGAAGGCCCAAGGGCCTGGAGGCGGCTTAAGGCCCGATATTGTAAACCACCGTATGTAAGGAAAGACTTATAAAGAAAGGCATGTAAAGGAAGCCACCGAGCCGGACATGATTATGAGACGGCCGGGACTCTGCAGGCCACCATGCGTCAACCCATGTATATAAGGGGACGACCCAGTGGCGTCTTAGGGAAAGAAACAACAAGTCAATAACCAAGCCGGCGAGTTGAGCCTCTTGGTGATCGAAATCCCAGCAATACCAATCCCAACTAGACGTAGGCTTTTAGCTTCATCGTAAGGGGCCGAACTAGTATAAAACCCTCTCATGTCCTTTGTCCCGATTAACCCCTTTAAGCTTCCTAGTGCGATGGCCCTACGACTAAGTCCTTGCTCTAGGACATCTGCCGTGACAATTCCAAGACAGTTGGCGCCCACCGTGGGGCCAGCGCACAGTGGATTTGAGTTTTTGAAGGGCAATTTCGAAGGGCTTAAGGGATACGCTGTGGGCCGGATGACCAAGAGTCGTCGCGGCAAGCTCTACATCGACGATGAAGGCTGGGGCCCCGAGGCCGGCTCAATTGAGTACGGATACCGGGTCCCCTTCGGCAGAATTCACGTCTTCATAGGCCGGATCGGCGAGTCAGGTCCTGAGTCGGACGTCCACACCAACCTCATCGAAATGGCTCGGCGCACGAGGACCGCCCGTGTTCAATCTGCCATGAAGCATGCCTTCGTAGGTTGCGTCCACGGTGGTGAATACTCTGAAGGATCGGTGGAGGGCGGTGAGACGGCCGTCTGTTCTGACACTGCATCATCAACAGGCAAGACGGACTCTTTGTACCAGCTGCAGGACGGCATGCTCGGGGGCTGTTCCGATGGCAGTAGTATTCCGGGCCCTCTTGAGCCGCCGAATTGGGCCGGAGTCTTCATGGCAGGGACACAGCCCGGGCAAAACTATACAGTACCGGCGGCAACAGCTAGCAGGTCGGCTGCAGCCGGGTCAGGAGACCCCGCGCGCCCCCCGGCTCAGTTCTTTATGGACCTCATGGATAAATTGACGACTCTGTTGACTGTCGTGGTAGAGCCGGCGGATGAAGCCCAGCATGACGCAAAGGTGGCATGCGTACGTGAAGAGATGGTGCAATCTAAGGAAAATCTACACGTAGAGGAAGTTAGGATGGAAGCAGAGCGGGTGGCTTTGGACGTTCGTGCTCAACAGCTTCAAGCGGAGACCTTCCGGCTCTCGGTGGATCTGAACGCGTCGAACGAGGTCATGAGGAGGAGGCATCAGAAAACCCAATCATGTCTGCCTCTGACGCTCAATCTTAGGAATCTTTTTCACAAACCCGAAGCCGGGGGAAGTAACCCGCCGAAGGCACCCCGGATTACAACACCCGGTGCACCGGTCTAGCCGCGCGCCATGGATCCACCTCGTATAATTACCGCCCCGCCTCATTACGTCCCAACGCCGCCGGGTCACTTCTCCAACCCTTTGGAAAACCTCATCGCAACATCGGCTCGTCTGGCGGCTCTTTCGATGGAAGGTGACTCACCGGCGGCAATTGAAACACGGAGGGTAAGAGAACTTCTTCAAACAGCTCTGGCGCAGTAGGATGCATATTCCTACAGTCGAGACAGGATCCATTCAACTCCTCGCCCAAGCCGGAGCCTGAGTTACAGTAGGCATATTGAATCCACAGATATGTCAAGCAATGCTCAACGCCACAACCGGCCATACAGGCATGAGCCGGTGCGGGCTGGAGCCCTTAACTTGGTGGATCAGGAGAGGATTCGTCAAGAGGCGGAACGAGCAATTCAAATGGCAGCAGATCAGGTGGCTCATCAAACTTTTCCAGCTTATCCAGCAACCTCAGTCGAGGCAGGAGTGGCCACAAGAACCGGAGGCGTTCCTTGCTTGGTGCCGGCCATACGTAATGAGCGTTTGCCAAAGGACTTTAAGGGGCCTCGTAAGGTGCATAATTACACAGCTGACTTACACCCCGGGGCTTGGATTGAGAGTTATGAGATGGCTATGGAGTTATTGGAGGTCAGCGATGCAGCAATGGCCAAGTATTTCACTATGATGTTAGATGGAACAGCTCGTACTTGGTTGAAGGGATTGCCACCCAATTCTATCGGCTCATGGGCGGAGTTGAAGGCCTGGTTCATCCAGAACTTTAAAGACACGTGTAAGCAGCCTATGTGGATTGTGGACCTGACCAATTGCAAGCAAGAGGATGGTGAATCCACAACCCATTGGGTGCGCCGAGTCAAAGAGATAATACATTCATCTAATAAGATGGATGCCGGCTCAGCAGTCTTAATGTTGGAGAAGAATTGCCGTTTCGAACCTCTGAAGCAGAAGCTGGGGCGGCTCAAGCGTGACCGTAATGACATGTGAACGTTGATGGCGGCTCTCGTCAAGTATGCTGATTCTGATACTACCAAGGACCCGGTGTCTGATGAAGAAAAAGCAACGAAGGGAAAGAAGAACGACAACGGCAAAGGTCACCAGCATAACCCGGTGAATCAAGGAGGTAATAAGTGTAAGGCTGATGAGTTTGTTGCTAACAACAATACACAGGGCAGAAATCAACGGCGCAAGGGCAGACAGCCCCCTCGGTCGGGCAGGTCAGGTCCCACCCTTGAGCAATTATTGAATGAGCCTTGTCCAAAGCACAGCACCCGGGAGAAGCCAGCCACCCACCTGTGGAAAGATTGTATGATCATGAAGGCATTTAAAAATTCAAACGTGTTTGATGGAGGTCACAGCCTAGGTGGTGGCTCAGGTGGAGGCGGTTTCCAAGGCCCGGGCGCAGGCTTAGGTGGAGGAGGATTCCACGGTCAGGGACATCCTGGCAACCAAGGAGGGTATAATCCGCAACCCGGCCAAGGTAATCAGCAGCAGCAGTCCGGATATCAGAGCAATCCGAAGCAGCTGAATAGTGGGCAATACCATGTATTCACCACTAGCTTATGGAAGAGTGTCGGCGTTCTGGGAACGGGGGTCCCCAGACTTGCCTGCCTGCGGCCTGCGGCGTGGTTCAAAGGGGGGCCCAGCACGGCCCATCTTCACCAACACAAACCCAAGACCCTCGCGAGGGGCCAAGCCTCGCGGGGCGGACGACGTGGAGCTTCCTCAGGCACGGCCTCGTCAGGCTGGCTCACGAGGAGGCGGAGAGATCAAGGTGGGGTACCTCACGAGGTGCCCGTGACGCAAGCCATGAAGACCGAGGGCGCCAGGCGGGCGCCAGCCCGCGCAGTGTCCTCCTTTCCTCTTTGGTGCAAAGGGGGCAAGCGCAGCCGTGGAGTACCGAGGCATCAGGCAAAGGTTGCCATTTCGGTGCAACGAGACCAAGACCAGGAGGACTATGAGATGGAGGTCACCGTGGAGCCCAAGACGGCGTCATCACCAGAGCTTTGCGCAGGCGAAGACTACTTTTGTCAGGGTAGCTAGTACTAGCTGTCCCCCTTCAAATTAGCCCGCCATTGTTGGCTCCCTTCCCGCTCGATATTTGGGAAGAGGACCAGGGCCTCTATAAATAGGATCAGCCACACCCACACAAGGACGGACGGAGAGCTGGGGGGTTTGGAGAAGGAGGCTCTTGAGAGAGGGGTTTAGATCAGATAGAGAGAGAGAGAGAGAGAGAGAGAGAGAGAAGGGTGACTGAGCTCCTCCCAGCAGTTCATCCCCCAGCCAAGAACAGACCCTCGCGAGGCTGTTTTTCCTTGTATTGTTCATCATCATCAGCCCAAGAGGCAATCCACCACACCACACAGTGGAGTAGGGTATTACACCGCATCGGTGGCCCGAACCAGTATAAACCTTGTGTCTCTTGTGTTGTCCTTTCCTTAGTTTAGGTCCTAGCAAGGCGGAGGGGTGCAGGTAGGTAGGAGACGAAAGCTCCGCGCGCACCCCAGTGTTCGAACCTCAAGGGTCTGCTGGAACCCAAAATCTGACATTTGGCGCGCCAGGTAGGGGTGCGCCGGAGTCCACCTTCCACCGCTTCGCGCCCCGTCGCGTCGTCAACACCATGTCCGGCGACCAGGCGGGCAACCCAGATCCGTGGGCGGCGTGGCCCGCCTGCGTAGAGCCGCTTTCCTCGGGCGACCCCGTGCCCTAGGCAGCTCGCGGTCCGCAGGGCGCTGTGGGCCGCGGGCGACGAAGACAGGCTTCGACAGCTCTCACACCGTGGCAGGCGCGGTCGGCAGCAAGGGCCTCCAATCACACCGCGACCACGACACCGTACACCCGCAGGGAGCAGGCGAACTCGAGGGCCGCGCTCACAGTGGCCTGAGAGCTGCTGCAGTGCAGGCTGCTGGAGGGCGGCCACGATGTGCTGTTGGAGCATGTGGCAGAGCTCCTGGGCTTCGTCGCCTCGGGGGCTCACCCCTTCTCCACCCAGCTCCCATCTCAAGCCCAGGGCGGCTCGCGTGGGGGCTTCGCGCGTGCCCGCGGGCTCCAAGGCTACTCCAACGCCAGCGAAGCTGTCAGCGCCGGACCGGCGGCGGCGCTGCCCCCGCGCCTGGTCCACGAAGAAGAAGGACTCGATGCGACCCACAGCCCCAGTGGGCAGCCGCGCTGCCACCCCACGGTGGGCGCGTCAGGCAGGACCGCATGGCATGCGGGGCATTACGGCGTGGCATTCGGGATGACGGCGCCGGAGGAATATGTGCCCCTCATGATGGACCAAGGACACCCACACGAGAGCGAACAAGGCTCGCTCCTCAGCCCAAGCTGGGGGGACGAGGCGCCAGAAGCTGAGCCTTTCCGGGAGCCCCGGGACGGTCCTACTGGCCACGCTGGGGGCAACGATTATCGGGTACCGCTAATTCTTCAGGAGCAGGTATACGCTAACCATGGATCGTAGGAGGTGCAGGTCGCCACAACGAGCAGCTGCCCCGCTCCCACAGTCTCCTGCCCCTCGGGAGGAGGGCGCAGGGGGCTGCAGGAGAGGGGCCGGGATCCGACATCACCACCGCGGCGTTCGGAGCAAGGTGTTCTCAGGAGGTAGGCCCTCCGCTGGGGAGGTGCCTCAGAGCCTGCCCCCAGCGGAGGACCCGTGGTCGTCGGGGGAACCGCTGGCGACCGCTCTACCCCATCGGCGGCGTCCTGGTTTCCGGTCGTCGTTGATGGCACTAGAGTGTGGCGCAAGGCGGGGCCCTCATCTGGCGATATGAAGCAAGGCCAGTACCTGTGAAGAAGGCCGAGTGCCTGTGAAGCTCGCCGCCCCGTGACACTCACGTAATAATGAGTGGGGCTGTACACGCCCCGGAGTCTCAGGGGTGCCGGCCTCAGGCCCTGGGGCTCCCTCCCACGCCCAGTGGCAGCACTTAGCTCCGCGCTGGTGAGAAGACGTCCAAGCCTAGACTAGGTGCCGGACGCGGCCTTTTGTTTGCTTTCGTTGCTCTTCCATTTGGTTGTCTCTTTCCCCCGCTGGATTCAAGTTGGATTCGAATTTGAGATTTGCGTGTGTTCGGGGAAGGGGTGCTTAGTCTCGTTCGAGCAATTTCTCACGTTTTGGTTACCGCTTCGCCTCAGCTGCCTCCCCTCGCGAGCCCCTCGCGAGCCGGGTCAGGCCTAGCTTGCGCGCAGCCCAGACTGCCACCGACGTGGCCTCTCAGGAGGGTGTTTTACTGCAGATCCTACGAACCCAATCAGGGAACACTCAAGACACCACAACCTCCCACGGGCTGCCTCAGGGCCAGCACGGGACAAAGGTAAACTAGCCGACCAGCGCGTCGCTTGGGCCAACCACTTGGCGCGGGCGCATGGGCAATGTCGCGTCTACTAATACGATGAACACAAGTTTTACATAAGGGGCTCCCCTTAAAAATGCTCTCACTGCAATCAGGCCAAAACCTGAGTTCTATTCATGCAGGGTAAGGAAGTAGGAGCGATGCACAATCAGTCGGATGAATCCCCCAATGCGTTCTCGGGAGCACCACCTGAGCCGTTGCTGGCGTCGCTGAACCCGCCATCACTGTCCGTGTCGCCGTCAGCGGCGTCAGGGCCGTTCACCATGTCGCCCTCGACGGCCGCCACGATCACGTCGTCGTTGTCCGAAGCGAAAGCCCTGAGAAGAGCCTCCACATTTTCTTCCACCCAGTGCTCCAGGTCGCCTCGGACGGCCTGGGGGACTGGGGTGATGGCGGCGTCAAAATCAAAGTGGGGATCCATGTTCCGGAGGTGGCTGAAGATGCGAGAAAAGGCGCGCCCAAGCAGGGCACGGCTCCTCTCCTCCACCAACCTGTCAGCCCTGACTGACCACGCCTCCAGCTGCGTCACCACGTCAGTGAAGAACTGAAGATTGCCAGCATAGTTGACTGCATGCGGCTCGCCAACAGCCGCCTCGCAGATGTTGCCCAAGGCTGCGTTGGCTCTCTCCCAGAGCGTGGTGAGCATGGGGCCGTGCTCATGCTCCAGGATCCGTCACTGATGTATCTCGTCCGTGTTCTGGCCCGCGACGACCTCGGCCTCCTCCACCCGCTGGCGGAGAAGGAGCACCTCGGCCTGGGAGGCGGTTAGCTACCTTGCGCCACCTCAAGAGCGGCCCGGAAAGCGTCGGCCCGCCGCGTCGCCTCCTCCAGCTTGGCCCTCAAGGCAGCAGTCCTGCCTTCAGCTTCGGCCCGGATCAACCCCAGCTTCTCTTCGAACTCGTTCTCGAGGTTCAAACGCGCCATCGCCACTCGACGTCCGACCTCCTCCAGGACGCGGGCTTCCTGTGCAGCAACATCATCCTCCGCCCACGTCACCAAGCGCTCCCTCATCTCCAGACACTCGTACTCTCGGGTACGTTCGGCGGCTTCTAGCGTCAGCGCCTCCTCACGCTTCTGGAGCTCCGCTAAGTCGCCGGAGGCCACCTTCATCGACGCGAGGGCTGCCTCGCGCAGCTCCACCTGCTCCTCCAGCGAGTAGCACCAGGCCAGGAGCTCCCGAGCCCGCTCCTACGCCGCCGTTCGCCGCTGGTCAGCTTCCCGAGCCTCCTCATTGGCCCAAGATCGGGCCTCCCGAGAGGCCACCAGCGACGCCTTGGCCTCTGCGTCGTCAAGATCGCGCTGACGGTGCGCAAGGGCAATGGCGCCCTCCAGCTCGCGCCTCTCGGCAGCCAGGTGCAGGCCCTCGGCCTCAAGGCATGCGTCTTCATCGGCAAGCTCCTCTCAAAGCAGGCTTACCGCGTCAGCCGCCCTTCGAAGGAATCCTTGGCGGAGAGCGCGACGCTCCCGAGCGTTCTCGAGCATGACTTCCACACCATCATCTGCCCCAAGCAAGCGCTGGGGGCCGCGAGTCAACACTCCCCCTTCGGGCTGGGGGCTGGGGGCTGGCACCCTCGCGACGGCCGGGCACGCCGCATCAGAAGCCCGGCCGGGGGCCAGCCCGTCCCCAGGTGAAGAGCGCAGGAAGCGCCTCAGCCAATCGCAGTCCACAACTAGGCGACAAGCCCACGGCAGGCCGGCTATGCCACGAGAAGGCCCGCGAAGGATCGCGAGGTGCGCGGGGTCACAATACGCCTCGGGACGGTTCGCCTTGTCGATCGCCCTCACCACAAGGGCTTCACTGCTTGGAGCACTTGAAGACGATGGAGGGGGCGAAGCCAAGGGGGACGGCTCCTCAGCCGTCTCTGCAAGCTCGGCTGGAAGGGGCCTGCGGAGTAAGGGTCAGTAAGAGCAACAGAAGGATCGGGAGCTGGGAAAGGAGAAGGCTTGCTCATCAGTGGCGAAGTACTTCCTACGCTTCAGCAGGCGACAAGGGTAATCGTCGCCCAGGGTCTCCCTTCTCTTCCGGAGGGCCTCAAAGTCCACGCGGAAGCGGCCTAAGAGTCGGGCGCAGGGATCAACCTGCGACGAAGATGGAGCGTCAAGGCGATCTGCGTCAGGGGCGCCTGCCTGACGTGCGCCGCCAATCGCCTCGCCCAGAGAAGCCGCCGGAGCCTCAGTGGCCTTGGTCGTAGGCACAGAGGGCAGCTGTTCTTCACCCTCAGCCTCGGCGGCACGGGCCCCGATAACTGCTTCCTCATGAGCCTCGCCCAGCGCTGTCACCCCGCCGGGAGCCCCCTCGGCCTCTGGCGCCTCGTGCCTCCCTGCTCCGCCACTTGAGGAAGAGTCGCCTTGGCCGACTGGAAGGGCAGTCACCACCACTAGTTTCTCGCGAGGCCCCTGGAGGCCGGCGGGGCGCGGCCCCCACTCATCGAAGATAGGCATCTGCCTCACAAAATTGCCCCCGCTCTGGCAGAGGTACAGCAAGGCCCCTCCCTGCTGGAGACTGCCAGGGTTGGGGTCCCCCGTCAGGGTCAAGAGCGCCATCCTCAGCACTTCAGGCGTCAGGTCCTCTTCCTGGAGCCTCATACGATCATCGCGCCCGCCAAAGGCCCACATTCGGCGGGAGTGGCGCTGGAGAGGAGCAACATGGCGAAGTAGGAACTCCTTCACCACCTTGGGCGCTGTCGCGCCAAGCGACCTCAAGAACGTGAAGCGGTGCCAGACGAAGACAAGCCGGGGGCTCTCAAGCGTCTCTTGGCCCCAGCCCGAATTGGGGACAACAGGAGAAGTTGGCTCTGGCAGCAGGGGGCTGGGCACCCCAGCATCCACATACAGCCACCACTCGTGGAACCCAGCCACGGGCAGAGGGAGCTTGAAGTCAATCCCAGAGGCCGCCGTCTCAGGCGCGGCAACAAAGCTCACACACGCCCACCATTGGGTAGGGTCAACAAGGCGCAGCAAGAAGAAGTGGCGCAGCAAGGCGACCGAAGGAAGGATGCCCATCGTGGCCTCACAAACAAAGGCGAAGACCAAAAGGAGAGTGATGGATTCAGGACCCAGATGCATCATGTGGATCTGATAGTGGGAAAGCACGGCATTGAAGAAATCGGAAAAGGAAGGAACCAGACCCGCCCACAGGGCGTCGGCAAAGTACGGGACCTCGGTGGCTATCCTGTCGATGGAGAAGTGGGACGCGGGCCAGGCCGTCGTCCTCCCGCATTCATTGGAGATGGTGGCCAGGGCCATGCTGACCTTGCCCAAACATAGATTCACATATAAGTATTTTATGCGCGATGGCATAAACAAACATGCGGTGTTTTAACAACTAAGTTATTACAAGGCTTTATAAGCCTATGAAGATGATCATTGTCCCTCCCTCGCCGGTTCACCATCTTGAGTCTGGTGGAAGTTGGGTTTTGACCAATCAAGTCCGTTCACAGCGACAAATTCGGATTCGTCGTCGATCAGGCCGACCGGATCAACCTTCGGGCAAATGTATCTTCTCTCACTGGTGGGATCAAGTCTGTTACTTTATATGAGGGAGGGGCCATCTTCTTATTCTCACTATCAAAACCCGGTTGGTACTTGTCCACATTAGTGTCATCTCCAAGACTAGTCGCCTGAGGCCGGACTCCGCGTACACAGGCGATGAAGTCATCCTGATCAAAAGGAGACCCGTCCTCCTTCACGGTAGGATAGCCTCTTGCTACATCCGCCGGGTCTAGGTCTGGCACCCAAGCCTTGGAGCGGCTTAGGGCAGTCAAAGCTCTGGCTCGCGCGCAGGAGCATTTTACTTCTTCGAACCTGGCAGGAAGGATGGACAGCTTCTTCAGGACGTCGCTGAGCCGGTTGGGTCCTTGATTAGCAGGAGAGATGGCAGCCAGAGCCCGTTGTGCGCCGATATACGATTGTTCAACCAAAGTATATACTGCCTTCAGCTTAATCAACGGGTCTTGGCTCAGATTCTTACTTCACGGACCTGCATAAATTTTTACAGAGTTAGTTGGCGGATTATACTCCGGTTTGGCAAAAAATATACAAAAGGTCAAATCAGGCAGCTTACCAAAGATAGCAGCTACCATCTGAGACACCTGGCCCTTTAACCTGTTCAGCTCTGTTGAAATTTCTATCAGAGTTGTTTCGGCTGTCTCAGCTCGTCGGGTCAGAAGTATTTTCTCATTTTCCCAAGTCTTCTCCTTGGCAGCAAAGCTGATCTTCAAATTTTCCGTTGCAGAAAGGCTTATTTGCAGTTTGGAGGTGGAAGATTTGATTTCTGACTCCTGACTCGCTAGCCGGGTCTTTGCGTCAGTCAATTGAGAATTCAATTCAGACAAGGCATTCTGTAAAACATTCAGATGAGTCAAGACTTGGTTTCAAATTCAAGATTTTAAATTCAAGATTCAAGTCTCAAGTACTTTATAGAAAACCACTTGACACTTGGGGGCTAATGTATGCCAAATCAAATTTCTATGACTTTACAAACATATTTAAAAGTCCCAAGTCCCTTACAAAGTAATAGCACTTGGCACTTGGGGGATAATGTATGCAGTTCAGCAAGTTTATCATGGTTAAGCCGGAGTATTAAGTACTTTGAAGACGGTCTCAAAAACAATTTTAAAAATACCGATTCATTTATGATTAAAATGAACTGGTCCTTGCGGACTACAGGTGAAGCTTTGTTCTATTAAAGTCAAGCAAAGATTCATAAGTAAAAATCTCTGCCTATATTCTAAAGTCTACAGGTTATTCCGGTTCTCTCATAATCTGAAGACTTGGGGGCTGAAGGAATACAAGTAAACCAGAAAAACGTACCTCATACTTCAACTGAAGCTGCTTGACCATCTCAATCTCAGATTCACGACTGGAGTGTACCTGACTGAGATAGCCGGATAAAATGTCACTGGCATTGAGACGGTCATAGTTGACAACATCAAAATGACCTTTCTGCCTTTTCAACGCCTCTTGCTTTGCGGTACACTGAGCCAACACGGTTGGGTTCCCCGGCTCAACCAAACGGCTACCAGTAATTTGAACATCTTGGGCAAATAGAGACGGCGGGTTGGCTGAGCTTGACGAACCAGCTGTAGAAGGATTCACCGTGGCTTCATCAAAAGTCGGCTCAGGAGGGTTTGCCTCATTGTCAATAGGCGGGTGTTCTGGAGCGTTAGCCAATGGAGAAGGCGGCCTAGCCGGTTCAGATGCTAGCACTGCGGGTCTTCCGCCGGTTTTGCCGCCTTCGCCTTCTTGGATTTAGCCTGGCCGCTAAGGAAAAATATTGCAGGATTGTCAGCATAAAGATACAATTGAGCAACCCGGAAGAAAGGAGGATTTCTGATTACCCAGGAGCAGTCTTGAAAGCTGGGAATTGTGTTTGTGATGAGTCGCCTGAGGAATGAGACACCTCCTGAAAGGATATAAGAAAAGAGTTAAAAGAAATACAAGGAGCAGGATTCATTAAAACGAGTTAAAGACAACAATAAGTAAACCTCGTTTGGGCGTTTCCAAGGGGTCTGTTGAAGGACGACAACCGGTTCATCTTCAATCCCAACATCGCGGCGGCTTTCATGTTGCTGCTTTTTCAAATGAAAGTTGGGATCCAAGTGAGCTAAGGGGTTAGAAAACCTTACTTTACAGATCGATCGTCCAACTTTGTGTCTTGGTAAGGGCTCTGAGTCGGAGGAAATGATAGTTACCTCTGCTTCCCTGGCCTGACTGTCCCCAGTGTCATCCTGATAAGGATCAGTGTCAATAAGATTGTTAAAAAATTGGCCAAGGGAAGCAAGGGCTACCTCCGAGTCAGACGTGTCATCAAGTTTCATTAAATCTTCAGCAGTGGTTTTCTTTTTCTTCTTCGACTTCCGGGTCGTCTTCTTGGTGTTCATGGCACAGCTTTCGCCTTCTTGGCAGCCTCGTAGTCATATTTCACCTTACAAAAGTCAGAATTGGCCTGCAAATACAAGAAGAAAGATCAGTGCTAAAGGAATATAGCTGGGAAAAACACAAAGGAAAGGAGATCAGAATATACTTACTTCTGGTACCGGGTTAAGCTTGCAGAAGGGATTTAACCCAACAATGCTACAGTCTTCATATTTCCCATTCACTAAAAGGTTTTACATTGAAACAATGTCTTCTTCGGTGAGTTCAACTGGGCTGTGACGAAGAGAGTTGTCCGAGCCTCCACCATATTCATACATCAGTTTTGATCGACGGCTTAATGGAATAACCCGCCATGAGATCCAGCAGCGGGTCATATCTACTCCAGTTAAACTATTCCCCAACAAAGCATTGATTCTTTTGATGGATGGAAGCAGCCTCTTACGTTCAGCAACAGTGAGTTTATCCGGAAGGGTGAACTTGGAGTCAAGACGACCGGGGCGGTAACCCGGCAGCGGCTTCTCATTTGCTGGAGAGATATCCTGACAGTAAAACCAAGTTTGGTTCGAGTCCTTTGGGTGACTTGGTAAAACTATGAGAGGGAAGACAGCACCCTGACGGCGCTGAATTGAGATGCCTCCAAGTTCTAAGCTAGGACCGTTGGTGCATTCGTTCTGCCGGTTCAGATAAAAGTACTCTCTAAACAGCTCTACGGTCAGCTCTTGCTGAAGATACACCTCACAGAGCTGTTGGTAATTACAAATATTAGATATGGAATTGGGTCCATGGTTCTGAGGATGGAGTTTGAAAAAATGAAGGACCTTTCTGAAGAATTTTGAACCGGACGGTGAGAAGCCACGGTTCATGTGGTCAGTGAAGACAATCACTTCTCCGTCTTTTGGATTGGGGCGTTCTTCCTCCGGGTCAGGAGCACGATAAGACATGACAGTTTTTGAAGGCAGAAACCCAATGAGGAAGAACTCTTTTAACCGTTCCTCAGTTATGGATGAGGGGACCCAGTTACAGACGGTGGGTGTCTTTGACGGCATGATGTGCAAGGAACTGAAAAAGAAATAACAACATGCCGGTTCAGTTTACGGTCAGGTTAACAGTTAATGGTTGAAGATGTAAAACAAGTAATGGCGGCTTAACTAAGGGCTAATGACATATAAGGAAAAGAAAGCCGGAGCGGTAAGCCGCCATGACTACAGATTTTCTCAGAAAGCAGATTCAGCTAAGTGTTGGCATAAACAAGTTTTACCAAGATGTCATTATTATTTTGGATCAAATGGCCATTCTGAAAAGAAAAATGTTCTAGACCTAAAAATCTAGTACAAATGGGTTCGTCAGCTATAACGAAGCATCTATACAGGAAAAAGGGATCTACTGCTATAAAAAATGGATGCAAAACAACTACCGCGCGAGTTATATCTCCTTTTTGGATCAAGAGAGGCTACGGAGGAAGAACTGCCAGAAAGGTTCATGAGGAACAGTGAAGAACACCGATGAACTCGCAAAGCCCTAATGCAGATCTAAAAAGTTTGAGAAGGCAAGACTTACGGATGCGGATTTTCTGCGGAGGGTCATCGCCGTTTATCTGGACAGTTCAGGGTGATGCAGCGGCTAAGCTCGAGGACGACGATGAGCATTGCGGCGGCGGAGCTCGAGCAGTAGCGGAGATTGCGAGAGGAAGAAGAGGGGAGAATGAGAAAAACTGGCCGCGTGCCTATTTATAAGGGTAGATGCGAACAGACAGGCACGAAAATCAAGGGAGGACCAAAATAATGTTTATCCCGCTAAACGAATGCCTCGATTCTCAGAAGACATTAAAAGATAAAAGATCCGTTGAAGATGACGTCATAATAGGTTTTCATGTTTTCAGAAGATGACGTCATGGCGGATTACAGAGTTCTTTCAGACAAAGAAAGATGGGTTTCGTCTAAATGTTGAAGATTGACAAAGAACAAAGTTCAAGTCAACCTTGGGGCCTAATGTTGGGGATATAGCTACCAGGTATGACCCACCCAGGAGGGGCCGGGTCAACCCCAATGGCGGGTTACAAACAGAAGCCTAGTAATATTCAAGATTATAGTAATCTAGACTTGTAAAAGGCCTAAGCCCAAGGGCGGCTTAAGGCCCAAATATTGTAAACCGACATATGTAAATAAAGACATATAAAAGAAGTCACCGAGCCGGACACGTTTTATGAGCCGGCCGGGACTCTGTAGGCCGCCAGGCATTAACCCGTGTATGTAAGGGGGTGACCTGGCGGCAGCTTAGGACAGAGACAAGAGATCGATAACCAAGCCGGCGAGTTGAGCCTCTTGCAGATCGAAACCCCAGCAATACCAATCCAACTAGACGTAGGCTTTTACCTTCATCGTAAGGGGCCGAACTAGTATAAAAACTCTCTCGTGTCCTTTGTCCCGATTAACCCCTTTAAACTTCCTAGTGCGATGGCCCTACGACTAAGTCCTGGCTCTTGGACATCTGCCGTGTTAACTCCACGACAGTTGGCGCCCACCGTGGGGCCAGCGCATGGTGGATTTGAGTTCTTGAAGGGCAACTTCGAAGGGCTCAAGGGATACGCCGTGGGCCGGATGACCAAGAGTCGTCGCGGCAAGCTCTACATCGACGACGAAGGCTGGGGCCCCGAGGCCGGTTCAATCGAGTACTGGTACCGGGTCCCCTTCGGAGGAATTCATGTCTTCATCGGCCGGATTGGCGAGTCAGGCCCAGAGCCAGACGTCCACACCGACCTCATCGAAATGGCTCAGCACGCAACGACCGCCTGTGTTCAATCTGCCGTGAAGCATGCCTTTGTAGGCTGCATCCATGGCGGTGAATACTCTGAAGGATCGGTAGAGGGCGGTGAGACGGCTATCTGTTCTGATACCACATCATCAACAGGTGAGACGGACTCTCTGTATCAGTTACAAGGCGGCATGCTCGTGGGCTGTTCTGATGGCAGTAGTATTCCGGACCCCTTTGAGCCTCCGAATTGGGCCGGAGTCTTCATGGCAGTGACACAGCCCGGACAGAACTCTACCGCGGCGACAGCAGCAGCGACCAGGTCAGCTGCCGCCGGGTCAGGAGATCCCGCGCGGCCCCCGGCTCAGATTCTGATGGACCTCACGGATAAGCTGACGACTCTGTTAACCGCCGTGGTAGAGCCGGCGGATAAGCCCCAGCACGATGCAGAGGTGGCACGTGTGCGGGAGGAGATGGTGCAAGCTAAGGAAAATCTAGCCGCGGAGGAAACCCGGATGGCGGCAGAGCGAGCGGCTTTGGATGCTCGTGCTCAACAGCTTCAAGCAAAGACTTTCCGGCTCTCGGTGGATCTTAACGCATCAAACGAGGTCATGAGGAGGAGGCATCAGAAAACTCAGTCACATCTACCTCTAACGCTTGATCCGAGGAACCTGTTCCATACTCCCGGGGCTGGGGGGTGCAACCCGCGGGAGGCAAACCGGATTACGACACCCGGTGCACCGGTTCAGCCATGCACCATGGAGCCACCTCGTATACATACCACTCCTCCTCATTATGTGCCAACACCTCCGGGTCACTTCTGCAACCCCCTAGAAAATCTCATTGCAGCGTCGGCTCGTTTGGCGGTTCTCCCAATGGAAGGCGACTCACTAGTAGCGATTGAAACCCGGAGGGTAAGAGAACTTCTTCAAACGGCTCTGGCCCAGCAGGATGCATACTCCTACAGTCGAGACATGATCCATTCGACTCATCGCCCAAGCTGGAGTCCGAGTTACACTAGGCACATGGAGTCCGCGGAGATGTCAAGTAATGCTCAACGCTACCGGACGTTGATGACTTAAGTCACATTGTCCAATAGCTCAGAGAGTCAGCCAGGAAGCTCTGGACTAGGTTCTTAGTTAAAAAGAACCAAATTGTCGACTGTCCGGACGCGGAAGCCCTTGCGGCCTTCAAACACAGCGTCCGGGATGAATGGCTTGCACGCCACCACGGTCAAGAAGGACCTAGATTCATGACATCCCTTACCGCTCTAATGACCCACTTTTGCGCGGGAGAAGACAGCTGGCTCGCTCGTAGAAGCAACATCGCCAGCGACTCGGGCACTTCCGAAATTCGAGACGGCAATGGCAAACCACGACGAAGCAAACACAACAGTCGCAATGATAATGAAAGATCACACAACACAGCGGTCAACGCAGGATTCATCAATCCAAAACCCGGTCAACGGAAAAAGCCATTCAAGGCGAACCGAGATGGACTATCCAACCTAGACAGGATACTGGACTGACCCTGCCAGATTCACGGCCACCCCGATAAACCAGCTAATCATACCAACAGAAGTTGTTGGGTCTTCAAGCAGGCCGACAAGCTCAATGCCGAACACAAGGGGAGGAGGCCGCCAGGCGATAGGGACAATAGAGATGTTCACCAACCAAATACCGGGGGTCAGAAGCAATTTCCCCCCGAGGATCGATCAACCCTGGGGCGGAAATAGCAGTTCAGCTTTCGCCGCCTACCTCATATATCCGGAAAATTTGTACCCTGCATACATCACTACACACTTAACATACCATGGGCATTGGTGGAAGCACAATACGGACAAGCCGGCAAGCATTCCCGTAACATTTTTTATCTACTTTCCTTTTTCTTTCTTCTTTATCTCTTAAAAACAGGTGACGCAAAGGACAAAGATCTAGACCGACTCCATCAGAGTTCGGATCCGTACACTCATCTAAGAGGCTACTTCCGTCAAGGATTCCCCTCACCGAGGACAGGCGGTACAGACGTGCAACAGGAGGTCCAAAATAAACTTTTTGTAGACCACACTCTTTATTTCGAGCCTGTAATATGCCATTTCCTCCGCCTTCGACCCTGGGCATGTCAAATAGACAGGGTTGAGGTCTTTTTATATATAAAGTAACCATTGGCATATCGCCCAGTTCCCAGTAAACATTATTCAAATTAATCATTCACGTCTTTTCACAAATGAATATGGCTCCTATGGTCGTTTAACACACATACCTTGGCATAACCTGCCAGGGGCTTGGTATGGGAACAAATGAGTTGCCAACAAAGTTCGAACAGCTTTACTGCGTACTTCGGCGTCGCGACTTTGGCCTTATATGCATCAGCTCCAAATCATGTCTTGGGTCAATGGTTGGGTTGCCCGGCTCCTGTGCTTGCTACCTTACGTTCCGCTCTATCGGCTAGGGTAGTAAAGGGATAACTACTGCGATGGTGCTTCAAGTTCATCTAGTCAAGCACCTCAGTAGAGAAAGCTGAAAACCGACTATCATGATGCTACGCGAGCTGGTCAACCACTTGATGACTTACCGGAATCTGTCGCGATTCCCTCCGTATCACACGAAGGACCTTTTTTCGGGTCATATATGTAACGCACCATATTGGAATAAGACGTATACATACGAGGGGCTATATCGTAGCCCCCCCCCCATAAAACTCCTATGGCTAAGTGAAAGTGTTAACGCCCTATAGTCTGATTGCCTGGTTCGCCGCATTATCACCTCCTTCATGGACCAAGACGTTGGATCAAGAGTGATTAAATGCTTTTCCGAACACCCCCGTACTTCCTATGAGGGGGCTGAAGCCGACGACTGGAAAACTTTCAGATCATATTAAAACGGCCGCACAGGAGGAACACAAGCTTTTGAGCAAAACATAAAAATAGATTAACTATAAAATTGTCTTTTACAATTCTCATACACCTCACTCAAACATTATGTCTTTCGAGCATTGACCCTCTATCAAGCGGACGGCCTCTAGGACATCTTCAAAATAATGCTCCGGTTTGTAACGGTCCTTGCCCTTGGGTGAACTCTTCGCCGCAACATCGATGGCCTTCATCTTCCCCCAGAATGTCTTGACTTGGGAAAAGGCCATCATTGCACCCTCAATGCACACCGACCGCTTCACAGCGTTGATACGTGGCACCGCATCAACAAGCCGCTGCACCATGCCGAAGTAGCTATTCGGAATAGGCTCAGTTGGCCACAACCGGATTATGACGTTCTTCATGGCAGCGCTAGATATCCTATGAAGCTCGGCCCATAGGGACATCTGTTGTTTTAGCAACAGAGGGCGCTTCGACGCGCTAAAGTGTGACCAGAAAAGCTTCTCCGTTGCATACCCCTCTCGCGCCTGGTAAAACTGCGCTGCATCGGAAGAACTCTTCGGCAAGTCTAAAAACTCGTCCGGAGAACTCCACACTTGGTTAAGCTGAGCATAGTTTGGATCGCCGAACTTAGTCCGTAGCAAAAAGGGCTTGCCAGCCGCAATCTCCCCAGGTTGCCGGATCTCCTCACAGGCTGCTCTGGATTCAGACCGCACTTCTCTCGCCTCTCGTAAGGCCTTGTAAAGTTCAGCCGTTTTGGCTTCATTCTCCTTCTCAAGAAGTTCCCAGCGGCTAGCAGCATTTTTTAGTTCGAGGCCATCGTGGATATCTTCTCCTCGTCTTGGTGCCGAGCAGCTTGTTTGGCTTTTAACTCAGCCGATGCCTTTTCGGCAGCCGCATTACTAATTCGGGCGTGCTCCTTGGCCCGGGCTAGCTCAGCTCGAAGGATCTCGACTGCGATAGCACCATCTGCAGATATGTACACCTTATTACAGAATTCTTCGCATATTGCTTATATTTTAAACATATCCATAGTATAACTGCCCCAAAATCATACCTTGCGCCTCGTCAAGTCACCTGTTGATAAGCGCAATATCATTATCCGCCTCATCAATCTTATGTTGCAAATCTACAACTTCTATAGTTCGGGCAGTCATCGAAGAAGTCACCGCCTGTGTTCCAATTAATCAGGTCAGTCCCTGGGCATTTCTTTTGATCCTCTGATCGCCTCCCTCGCGAAGCCAATCAGAGTCTCAGGGGCTACTATCTATACACAGGTGTATTTTGTGAATAAAACACAATTGCACAAATTATAGCACAAACCTTGAAGCCTCTTAGGAGGCTCGCAAAGGCCTCATTCAATCCGCTCTTCACGGACATGACCTTTTTAACCACCATGCACATCAAGGTATGGTGTTCCTCTGAGCCGGACGCCTGCTGCAGCATGTTCGTCAAGATATCCGGTGCCTACAGGTCTCTGGAGGCTGCAGAAGGAGTACGGCCACCCTTTAAAGGGATATGTTTATTCATATCCGGCTGTATACCGGATTGTTTGGGGCCTTCATTATTGGTCCTCGGGCCCAGGGCCACCTAAGTATCACCTTCGGGTAATGTCTTCATCATCCCTTGCACCACCTGTTGGTCAGGGTAGACCCTCCGCGATGACACCTCGAAGTCATCCGCCCTATTGGGTGGAGAAGCTGGTGGAGGCATCTCGCTTTCCATCATCTCGGGGAGAAGGTCCCCCGAAGAAGAGGATTGTTGTAGAAGACGGCGTGCCGAGCTGCAAAAAACATATATTCCAGGCATTACAAGAAAAGAATGGGATATGTTTCAAACATCCTTGTTCACTTATGATTTGGCCTGAGGCTTGTCCTCGTCATGAGACTGTGCTTCGATGTCCTCCAAGCCCGAGCCACTCAACAGAGGCATCTTGCCTCGCTTAGGAGCCTATTTCTCCAAATCTTCGGAGGCGGCCCTTTTCTTCCCATGAGGGGAGGAGACAATGGCCCCCCTTCACTTTTGTATTCGGATGAGGGAATTTTGATTCCTCCGGACACAATGTTTGATGTACCCTTGGAATAGGGGCCATCTTTGGATCTCCCACTCTCCGTCTCGCCCTCCTTCACAGACATCTGGTATGGTGCCAGGGCTAGCATCCTTGTTAGAACAGGATTCACGGGGCCTTCAAGAAGAGGGTCCAAACACATAATTAGTTCCGCCTTCTTTATCCAGCCCCGGAAGAAGGTAGCTTTCTTAGTACCATATTACGATATGCGTAATTACAAAGTGTTCGGGAGACAAGTGCTTACCGGGGTATCACGATGGTTGCTGCTAAGGCCAGCATCCTTAGTAGTGTCCGACGAATGTTTTCGCTTCCCAAAAAACAACTTCCACATCTCTTCATGCGTAGTGCCAAAGAAGTGTTGAAGGGTTCGTGATCCTTCTAGATTAAGCTCCCACATACGGCGAGACCTGCGCTGGCATGGCAGGATCCGGCGAATTAGCATCACTTGAATCACGTTGACAAGATCGATGTCTCTCTCAAGGAGGGTTCGGATGTGGCTCTGTAGAGTCTGCACTTCATCAACTAATCCCCAGTCCAGCCCCTTGTTAATCCATGATGCAAGCTGTGGCGGAGGGCTGGAACGGAACACATGTATAGCTGCCCACTTGGTACTATGGAGTTCCGTGACATAAAACCACTCTCGCTGCCATTGGTTGGAGGTTTCGGTGAAAGAGCCTTTTGGCCAGGGAGTGTTGGTAAGTTTTCTCACTACAACACTACCGCACTCTGCCTGTTCCCCGTCAATTACCTTTGGCTTCACACTAAAGGTCTTGAGCCATAAGCCGAAGTGTGGGGGATTCGGAGGAAGGCCTCACATGTGATGATAAACGCCGAGACGTGGAGGAAGGAGTCTGGAGCTAGATCTTGAAAATCTAGTCCGTAATAAAACATTAGCCCCCGGACGAAGGGGTGAAGAGCGAACCCTAGCCCTCAGAGGAAGTGGGAGATGAATACGACCCTCTCGCCAGATCTGGGGGTCAGAATAAGCTGTCCTTGAGAAGGAAGCCTGTGGTGTATCTCCGCGGTCAAGTATCTGGCCTTTCGAAGGTTTGCAATATCCTCCTCTGTAACGGAGGAAGCTACCCATCGACCTTGAGGGCTGGGTTCAGACATAATGGGGAGGCTTGAAGCAATGAAGTCGAACCTTGGGCGCTAGAACTCGAGGTTGGAAAGGTTGAGGAGAAGTTTGGCATAAAAAGACGTACCTTGGTTCCTCTATAAAGGCAACGAGTATTGAACGCCTCCTCCTAAGCCTAAGAACATGCCTATTCCTAAGGAATCTTTCCCCCAGGACGGTTGGGTTACCCACGCTCGTATTGATGAAAATCCCACAATAAGGGGACACGATCTCTGCTTCGACAAGATGTGCCAATAAAAACCATGCCCCGAAACATGGAATGGCGGGATGGGAAACGGTTCGAAATAATGACCGGGAAAGCACGACGTCACATTACTAAAGTTGTCAGCAGATCAGATTCGTGAAATACTATACTCTCTACGGCTGTGTGTTGCAAATCCGGACACATTTGTTTCGTCCGAAGACTATCTTGGAGTTCGGAAGGAGGAACCCGCCTTGCAATGCCGAAGACAGATCTACGCGCCGTATACCTTGTCATTGAAGTCTGGTTCAGGGGCTACTGAGGGAGTCCTGGACTAAGGGGTTCTCAGGCGTATGGCCTGGTAGCCATGGGCCGGACTGATGGGCTGTGAAGATACGAAGACCGAAGACTGCACCCGTGTCCGGATGGTACTCTCCTTGGCGTGGAGGGCAAGATTGGCGACTAAATATGTAGATTCCTTTCTCTATAACCGACCTTGTGTGACCCTAGATCCTCCCGGTGTCTATATAAACCGGAGGACTTAGTCCATATAGGGGAGATACTCATTATCATAGTCATACAGGCTAGACCTCTAGGGTTTAGCCATTACGATCTCGTGGTAGATCAACTCTTATAATACTCATATCCATCAAGATCAATCAAGCAGGAAGTAGGGTATTACCTCCATAGAGAGGGCCCGGACCTGGGTAAACATCGTGTCCCCTGTCTCCTGTTACCATCGACCTTAGACGCACAGTTTGGGATCCCCTACCTGAGATCCGCCGGTTTTGACACCGACACTCTCTTTGCGAGCCGTTAGTCTCATTGAACTGCACATCTATAGTTTGAACCACTTTATAGTAAAAGAGGTTGAAGACTCTGTAGGTGTGCGAATCCTTTCCGTAACCAAGCATAAAACCTTCATGTGCTTTCGATGCAAATTTTGAAGTGTGATGTGGATCCTTGATCCAGCACCTGGCACCGAAGACTTTGAAATAGCTTACGTTTGGCTTCTTACCAGTGAGCAGTTCATAAGATGTCTTCTTGATGAATTTGTGAAGATAGACTCTGTTGATGATATGGCATGCAGTATCAATGGCTTCAAGCCAGAACTTCCTTGGTGTCTTGTACTCATCAAGCATCATGCGTGCCATCTCAATAAGAGCCCCATTCTTGCGCTCCACGACGCCATTCTGCTGAGGTGTGTATGGAGCCGAGAGCTCATGAGGGATGCCAGAGTATCAAGATAAGTGTCGAGGCCAGTGTTCTTGAATTCCGTGCCATTGTCACTCCTGATGTGCTTGATCTTGATTCCATAGTTGGTCATGGCACGATTAGCGAATCGTCTGAAGACATCCTGTACTTCAGTCTTATAGATAATTATGTGCACCCAGGTGTATCTCAAATAATCATCAATAATAAGGAAGCCATAAGTATGTGTAGTGGTAGTAAGGGTAGAGTAGTGAGTAGGGACAAATAAGTCCATGTGTAGTAGCTCGAAGGGGCGTGATGTAGTCATGATTGTCTTCGAGGGATGCTTGACCCTAGTCATCTTCTCGGCTTCACAAGCACCACATAGATGATCCTTCTTGAACTTGACGCCCTCGATGCCATTGATATGCTTCTTATTCACGGGAGTGTGCAAGTTCCTCATGACCGCATGTCCTAGCAATTGATGCCAAAGCCAACACTCTGAAGCTTTTGCTATAAGACATACGGCTAGCTGTGGTCCTGCGGAGAAATCTACCATATACAGATCACCTCTTTGATAACCTTCGAAGACTAGATATTGTCAGATTCCATAAGCACAAGGCAACGATATTTTCCAAATATCACAATCATGTTCACATCACAAAGCATTGGGACAGACATTAAGTTGTATCCAAGGGTGAGGGAGTCCTGGATTAGGGGGTCTCCGGACAGCCGGACTATCTCCATTGGCCGGACTGTTAGACTATGAAGATACAAGATTGAAGACTTCGTCTCGTGTCCGGATGGGGCTCTACTTGGCGTGGAAGGCAAACTAGGCAATACGTATATGGATATCTCCTCCTTTGTAACTGACCTTGTGTAACCCTAACCCTCTCCGGTGTCTATATAAACCGAAGGGTTTTAGTCCGTAGAACAACAATCATAACATACAATCATACCATAGGCTAGCTGCTAGGGTTTAGCCTCTCTAATCTCGTGGTAGATATACTCTTGTACTACGCATATCATCAATATTAATCAAGCAAGACGTAGGGTTTTACCTCCATCAAGAGGGCCCGAACCTGGGTAAAACATCGTGTCCCCTGCCTCCTGTTACCATCCGGCCTAGACGCACAGTTCGGGACCCCCTACCCGAGATCCACCGGTTTTGACACCGACATTGGTGCTTTCATTGAGAGTTCCTCTATGTCGTCGCCGTTAGTCTTGATGGCTCCTACTATCATCGATAGCGATGCGGTCCAGGGTGAGACTTTTCTCCCCGGACATATCTTCATATTCGGCGGCTTCGCACTGCGGGCTAATTCGCTTGGCCATCTGGAGCAGATTGAAAGCTATGCCCTTGGCCATCAGGTCAGATTTGGAAGTTTGAACTACATGGCCGACATCCATGGAGACTTGATCTTTGACGGATTCGAGCCACAGCCGGGCGCGCCGCACTGTCGCGATGGGTATGACCTAGCTCTGCCGCCGAACAGTACCCCAGAGGCTGCGCCCGCATCAGCTCCGACCCTTAACTCGGAGCCAGCTCTGCCAGTTGAGGACAGGTGGTTAGACACCACCTCAGTGGCTGCAGTCTCAACGGCGATCGAGCCGAACACCATCACAATCCTCTACGCAGCCCGTGACTCCAAGGTGCCGGACTCTTTTTTTGACTCCGAACCATCCGCGCCCCTGCCAATCGAATCCGATTGGGCTCCGATCATGGAATTCACCGCCACGGACATCTTTCAACACTCGCCCTTTGGCGACATTCTGAATTCACTAAGATCTCTCTCTTTGTCAGGAGGGCCCTGGCCGGATTATGGCCAACAAGTTTGGGATGCGAACGACGGAGAAATTCGACGCCCACCCACCACCCACTTTGTAGCCACTGTCGATGATTTAACCGACATGCTCGATGACTCCGAAGACATCGACGGTATGGACGATGATGTAGGAGACGAACATGAACCAGCACCTATAGGGCACTGGAAAGCCACCTCGTCATATGACATATACATGGTGGATACACCCAACGAAGGCAATGGCGACGAGATAGCGGAGGATGACCCCTCCAAGAAACAACCCAAGCACCGGCGTCAGCGGCGCCGCTCTAAGTCCCGCCAAAGCAAAAGTGGTGATACCGGCACAGGAGATAATAATACTCCGGATAGTGCCGAAGACAACAACAATCCCCTCCAGCAAGATTTAGAGCAGGAGGATGAAGGAGCCAGCTCTCCTGAGAGAGCGGCAGATGGAGAGGAGGAGGATGACAATTACATCCCCCCTCCGAAGACGAGGCAAGCCTCGGCGACGATGAATTCGCCATCCCAGAGGATCCCGTCGAACAAAAGCGCTTCAAGCGCCGGCTTATGGCCACGGCAAATAGCCTAAAGAAAAATCAGCAGCAGCTTCAAGCTGATCAAGATCTGCTAGCTGAGAAATGGACTAAAGTCCTCGCGGCCGAGGAATATAAACTCGAGCGCCCCTCCAAGAGTTACCCAAAGCGTAGGTTACTGCCCCGACTGGAGGAAGAAGCGTATGATATGGCTGATCGGCCACCTCGTGGCCGTGATAGAGAGGCATTCTGGCCAAAAGCTCAGCCTCCACCCCAACGCCATTCAAATAAAAAGGCATGGGGAGATACGCCAGACCTGCGAGACATATTGGAGGACAAGGCAAAGCATTCAAGGTCGATCTACGGATCACGAGGGTGCACCACTCTGCGAGACGACAAACGTCACACCGGATACAGTAAAAGCAAATCCGGCCGAGCCGAACACAGCGGGCAAGACCCATTCGAGCTGCGTCGCAATATAGCCCAATACAGAGGCGCCATACACCCCTTATGCTTCATAGATGAAGTAATGGAACATCAATTCCCAGAAGGTTTCAAACCTGTAAATATTGAATCATACAACGGCAAAACAGATCCCGCGGTATGGATTGAGGACTTCCTCCTCCACATCCACATGGCCCGCGGCGATGACTTACACGCCATCAAATACCTCCCACTAAAGCTCAATGGACCAGCGCGACATTGGCTTAACAGCTTGCCAGTGGACTCCATCAGCTGTTGGGAAGATCTGGAAGCCGCATTCCTCGACAACTTTCAGGGCACTTATGTGCGACCACCAGACGCTGATGACTTGAGCCACATAATTCAGTAGCTAGAAGAGTTGGCCAGGCAATTCTGGACTCGGTTTCTTACAAAGAAAAATCAAATCGTCGACTATCCGGATGCGGAGGCCTTAGCGGATTTCAAGCACAACATCTGAGATGAGTGGCTATCTCGGCACCTTGGTCAGGAAAAGCCGAAATCTATAGCAGCTCTCACGACGCTCATGACCCGCTTTTGTGCGGGAGAAGACAGCTGGCTGGCTCGCAGTAATAACATATCAAAGAACCATGGTACCCCAGATACCAAGGACGGCAATAGCAGGTCACGTCGCAACAAGCATCAGCACCGCATTAACAGCGAAAATACTAAGGACACGACAGTCAATGCCGGATTCAAAGGCTCTAAACCCGGTCAGCGGAAAAAGCCATTCAAAGAAAGTACGCCGGGCCCATCCAGCTTGGACCGTATACTCGATCGCTCGTGTAAAATACACGGCACCCCAGACAAGCCAGCCAATCACACCAACAAGGATTGTTGGGTGTTCAAGCAGGCTGGCAAGTTAATTGCCGAAAAGAAGGACAAGGGGCCGCATAACGATGACGAGGAGGAGCCCCGGCAGCCACACACTGGAGGACAGAAGAGGTTTCCCCCGCAAGTGCGGACGGTGAACATGATATACACAACCCACATCCCCAAGAGGGAGCGGAAGCGTGCGCTCAGGGATGTATATGCGTTTGAGCCAGTCGCCCCAAAGTTCAACCCTTGGTCCTCCTGCCCGATCACCTTCGATTGTAGGGACCACCCCACTAGTATCCGTCATGGAGGATTCGCCGCACTGGTCCTAGACCCAATCATCGACGGATTTCACCTCACTCGAGTCCTTATGGACGGCGGCAGCAGCCTGAACCTGCTTTATCAGGACACAATGCGCAAAATGGGAATAGACCCCTCAAGGATCAAACCTACAAAAATGACCTTTAAGGGCGTCATTCCAGGTGTAGAAGCCCATTGCATAGGCTCAATTACACTGGAAGTGGTCTTCGGATCCCCGGATAACTTCCGAAGCAAAGAGTTAATCTTCGATATAGTCCCGTTCCGCAGTGGTTATCACGCGCTGCTCGGGCGAACCGCATTTGCTAGATTCAATGCGGTACCGCATTATGCATACCTCAAGCTCTAGATGCCAGGACCTCACGGAGTTATTACAGTCAATGGAAACACAGAGCGCTCTGTCCGAACTGAGGAGCACACCGCGGCCCTCGCAGCAGAAGCACAAAGCAGCCTCTCAAGGCAATCAACCAATTCGGCGCTTCAAAGCCCGGACACCTTCAAGCGCGCTCAGGGCAATCAGCAAATAGACCGCCTGGCGCGATCTGAGCTCGTGTAGCAATGCGATAGCCACCCCAATCCCAACCCAACGGCGATATTCATGCCGCGTGTACATAATTACGCATTAAAAATACCATGGGCACAGGTGGGGAGGGGGGAAAACCGTGGCACGCCCCAAAACGCGGCCTAAACCGCACTAGGGGCTTCCCGTTTGGCTATTTTTCTTTTTTCTTTTCAGGACCTTAATCTCTGGAAACACTGTCCGGCAGCACTATTGCCGAACACATGATGCAGCAACCGAGGAGGTAGACAACTACGTTATACCACGGAATTCCCGGGTTGATTACAATAACGAGTGAAATATTCAATTCAATATCATTCCCCAGCTTGCCCTTGGAAGGGACATAGTCCTACTCTTTTCTTATCGCACTATCTGTATCACTCTGCCTTAACGCAATTTTTTAATAAACAATGCATGACATTACGACTATTATTGCATTCTTGTTATATATATATATATCTATGTGTTCATTAATGACGCCTTGCAACCGTACACTCTGGTATGACCAATACACCAGGGGCTTACGTACCCCACAATGCGGTGTGAAAAGTCCGAACACTTTCACAAGTGTGGCACCTCGAACTTATAGCATTATATGCATCAGCTCCGAATCATGTCTTTGGTCAAATGTTGGGTTTGCCCGGCTCCTATGTTTTGGTACCTTACGTTCCGCTCTATCGGCTAAGGTAGCGCTAGGAGAACTACTGCGATTGTGCCCCGGTTCTGCTGGGTTTAGCACCTCAGTAGAGAAAGCTAAAACTGACCGTCATGATAAGGCGAGAGACTGGTCGCTGTTCGGCGAGGTTTTTTCGAGTCCCTAAAGACTTATCTCTCTTAGGGCGAGGGGCTGGCCCTGTCCGGCTTACAGGCTTGTATCGCGCCCCGAATTCGGCCTTCCGAATACCAGGGGCTTCGCCGAAATTTAAAATTATAGAATTCTATGGCTAAGTGAGAGTGATAAAGCATTATTAGTCCGGTTGCCTTGTTCGTTGTGCTGAGCACCTCCCTCGAAGGACCCAAATATGGGAACAAGAGTGCTCAGGTTTATCTCGAACACCCCAGCACTAGTGGCATGGGGGCAGAAGCCGAGGACTAGCCATCTCTCAGATTAGATAAACGGCCAAATAGAAGGTAATATTTTAAATTCACACAAGCATTGCATAGTGCATATGAAACAAGTTTTCATCATACAGGATCACACGAGCAAGTCTCATTCAAATATTACATCTTTTGAGCACTCATCCGCGATGAGACGGGCACCCGGCAGAACACCCTTGTAGTATATCTCTGGGTGGCAGTGCTCCTTGCCCTATGGCGGCCCCTCCTTGATCAGCTTCACGGCGTCTAGCTTGATCCACTGCAATTTCACATGGGCGAAAGCCCGGCGTGCACCTTCAATGCAGATAGATCGCTTGATGACCTCCAGCCGTGGGCAGGCATCCACAAGCCACCTCACCAGGCTGAAGAAGCTGTTCGGAAGGGCGTCGCCAGGCCACAGCCGGACTATAAAGCCCTTCATGGCCTGATCGGCCGCCTTATGTAGCTCGACCATCTGCTTCAGCTGGTCGCTCATCGGCACCGGATGTTCGGCCTCAGCATACTGAGACCAGAATAGCTTCTCCGTCAAGCTTCCATCCTCGGCCTGGTAAAATTGCGCGGCATCGGACACACTGCGGGGCAAATCTGCGAATGCTCCTGAAGAGCTCCGGATTCGGGTAACTAATCGGTAATTTACTTTTACATGCTTGCTTTGCATATAGAAAGCCTTACCCGCCGGTTTCTTCTTCATCGCGTCGATCTCTTGGAGGGACTTTTGGGCTTCAGCCTTGGCACTTTTTGTGCTCTCGAGGGCCGCGGCAAGCTCAGACTCCCGCGTCTTGGAGTCAAGCTCCAACGCCTCGTGCTTCGTCACGAGAGCCTGGAGCTCTTGCTGCACCTCGCGCACCTGAGCCTTGTGCTTCTCTCACTCGGTGCGCTCCTGGGCCGCTTTATCTTCAGCCTGGGTTAGCACTTGCTTAAGGGTCGGCACCTCGGTCGTGGCCCCTGGCAAACATACAATGATCCTGTCATTTTGCAATCGCGTCCTTTTTTATATATACACATCTATAGACAGGGTATTACTTACCCTTGTTATCCTCGAGCTGCCCCTTGGCAAGGCCGAGCTCTTTTCGGGACCCCTCGAGGGCCTGCTTCAGTACGGCGACCTCCGCAGTCAGTGCGGCGGACGCCAGCAGCAAAGCCTGCATATGCATATTGACATACTTATATTAGACTCCTGCGATATTATTTGGTCCTCTGTTCGGCTTTTCTTTGTGAACACCGAACAAAGCATCAGGGGCTACTGTCTATGCATTAATATTTCTACTACATTTTAAAACACTTACCTCGAAGCCTGTTAGAAGGCTGGCACAGGCTTCAGTCAATCTGCTCTTGGCGGACTGATCCTTCTGGATCACCGCACTCATGATAGTGCGGTGCTCCTCATCGATGGAAGCGCTGCGAAGCGCTTCCAGCAGATTGTCCGGCGCCTCTGGATGGACAGAGGTCACCAGCACAGGCGTCTTGCCCCTCTTAGAAGGAGGCCGCCTGCCCGAGCCCGGAACCGCTGGAGGGTCCGCCGCGGTGTTCGGCTGAGGGCCGAACTCGGAGCTCTCAAGGGCCCCGTCCCCTCGGCTCCCGGAGTCCGGAAGGTTGCCTTGAGGCGCCTCCGTGACAGTCTCCCCTCGATCCGGTGCCTCTTGCGACAACACCTCGGCGTCGTCGGTAGGATGAGGGGAGGTGGCGGTCGGGACTGGATCGCTATCCATGTCCGACGAGCCCAGGGAGCCGTCCGATGATACCTCGATATTGGCTCAGGGCGGCCTGCATAATTATGTTCGGTGATTAGGGAAAGAAGTGCGACAAAGGAATCCTATGAGTTACTCTGGTATCCGAATACTTACGATCTCCCCGGGGGCTTGACCCTGGGCAACCACTCGTCTTCGCCTTCGTTGGCGGCAGAGGAACTGTCCGGAAGGAGAGTCCTTCCCTTCTTTGACTCTCCAGCCTCCCCAGTAGGGGCGGCCTTCCTTTTCTTGTCTCCCCCCAGTCGGTGGGGGATCATCTTCTTCTTCTTCTTCCTCGTCTTCGGGGGAAGAGTGCGCGTAGAGTCATCGGACGATGAGTCCGACGACGCCTGGCGTTGGGAACTCTTTCGGGTTCCCTTGGCCTTCTTGGTCTTCTCCGGCACCTTATAAGGGGCCGGAGTCAGCATCTTCGCCAGAAGAGCGTCTACGGGGCCTTCGGGCAAAGGAGCCGGACAGTCGATCTGTCTGGCCATCTTCTGCCAGTCCTATCAAAGGTACGGGAGTTTAGATCCCGCATAGAGGCAATCTATATAAAAAATAAGTATCCTGTGAAAGGTAAAGCAGCTTACCGCACTGGCTTGGCGCTTCGCGTTGAATCCGCGATCCTCAGTGATGGGGGGGGGGGACCTCGGCGCTTTTGAACAACACCCTCCAAGCGTCTTCATGAGTCCTGTCGAAGAGCCTGTTCAGAGTTCGGTGCTGCGACGGATTGAATTCCCACAAGTTGAACTCCCGTTGTTGGCACAGGAGTATCCGGCGGATGAGCATAACTTGGACTATGTTGACAAGCTTGAGCTTCTTGTCCAGCATGTTTTGAATACATGTTTGGAGTCCGGTCAGCTCTTTTGAATTACCCCAGGACAGGCCCTTCTCTTTCCAGGAGGTGAGCCACGTGGGGATGCCAGATCGAAACTCGGGGGCCGCTGCCCATGCAGGGTCGCGCGGCTCGGTGATATAGAACCACCCCGATTGCCACCCCTTTATGGTTTCCACAAAGGAGCCCTCGAGCCATGTTATGTTGGGCATCTTGCCCACCATGGCGCCTCCGCACTCCGCCTGGCGGCCGCCCACCACCTTCGGCTTGACATTGAAGGTCTTCAGCCATAAGCCGAAGTGGGGCCTGATGCGGAGGAAGGCCTCACACACGACGATAAACGCCGAGATGTTGAGGATGAAGTTCGGGGCCAGATCGTGGAAATCCAGGCCGTAATAAAACATGAGCCCCCGGACGAAGGGATGGAGAGGGAATCCCAGTCCACTGAGGAAATGGGTGAGGAATACTACCCTCTCATGGGGCCTGGGGGTGGGGATGAGCTGCCCCTCATTTGGGAGCCGGTGCGCGATGTCGTCAGGCAGGTATCCGGCTCTCCTCAGTTTCTTGATGTCTCCCTCCATGACGGAGGAGACCATCCACTTGCCTCCCGCTCTGAACATGGTTGGATAAGGTTGAGGTGGAAGTGTGGACTTGGGCGCTAGAGCTCAAGTGTGCGAAAACGGATGAGCAAAGGAGGAAGAAGGCGTGGATAGAAAGGTGAATCCTTATCCCTTTATATGGGCGGACGAAACTAAGCGTCCCCACTTGCCTGGTAAAACTCGCTTATCCCCCAAGCGCCGCAATTGATGGCGCGGTTGGGTTACCCACGCCCGTATTGATGAGAATCCCGTAATTAGGGGACACGATCTCTGCTTTGACAAGACGTGTCGAAAAACTGCCTCGCATTATGTGCGGGGATGGTTAAAAGAAATGGCTTGAATAATCACCGGGCCATGACATAACGTCATGCTGCCAAAACAAGCCAGCAAATTAGATTTGCGAAAACATTATTCTCTCTACGGTGGAATGTGGAACTTATTTTGCAGGGTCGGACACTATCCCCGTATTCAAATTCTTCTGTGATGTATTCAGAGAAGGAAACCGCCTTGCAATGCCGAAGACAATACTGCGCGCTGGACTCATCGTCATTGAAGCCTAGTTCAGGGGCTACTGAGGGAGTCCTGGATTAGGGGGTCTCCGGACAGCCAGACTATCTCCATTGGCCGGACTGTTAGACTATGAAGATACAAGATTGAAGACTTTGTCTTGTGTCCGGATGGGACTCTCCTTGGCGTGGAAGGCAAGCTAGGCTACGTATATGGATATCTCCTCCTTTGTAACCGACCTTGTGTAACCCCAACCCTCTCCGGTGTCTATATAAACCGAAGGGTTTTAGTCCGTAGAACAACAATCATACCATAGGCTAGCTTCTAGGGCTTAGCCTCTCTGATCTCATGGTAGATCTACTCTTGTACTACCCATATCATCAATATTAATCAAGCAGGACATAGGGTTTTACCTCCATCAAGAGGGCCTGAAGCTGGGTAAAACATCGTGTCCCCTGCCTCCTGTTACCATCCGGCCTAGACGCACAGTTCGGGACCCCCTACCCGAGATCCACTGGTTTTGACACCGACAAAGGGATTCAACAAGCATCACTTTATCCATGTGTTGATCCTTTGAGATAGCAACTCTACCCAAGCCCAATAACTTGCTTTTACCAGTGTCAGCGGACGTGATGTGGCTTTTAGTAGATGGACGTATGGTTGAATCCATGAGAATACTTCGATCACCAGTCATGTGGTTAGTGCATCCACTGTCCATTATCCATTCAGTAGCTTTCGGAGTCATACCCTAAAGTGCAGTTAGCGGGATAGGCTTCACCAAGAGTATTGTGAAGCACAACATATAACGAACAAGCATACTATCAAAGTTAAGATTCTTGATGGTACGATAGGATGCTTTTCAAGAAACCCTGGGACGAAATACATGGTAAGACCATTTTGGCACTTTATCTTGCATCCCACAAGATGTTTTAGGTCCCCAGCATTGTCTTTGGAAGTCCGTGATTTCCGGCTGGAGACCTTTCCCTACAAGAGAAGTTAATTCTTCTTAACCACTCACATCTTCAGGGGTGGCTTAGAAGCAATGTGTCTAAGTGCAGCATCTAAGAACTTTGGCTTTGGATCCCTAGCAAATAGTTTTGCCAGTGGTGAATAGTACTCAAAAGAGTATGCAGAAATTTTTTTTGATCTCTGAACATAGCGGTTAGATGAAACACGCTCATATTCATGAGTCCGATGATGATTTCCCTGCAAAACATTGGCGTTACAGTGACCTTGTGAGGTGTTCTGCCTGTATGAAGCCTGTGGGCCATATGAAGCCTTTGGTGTGGGGTTTTTCTTCTTCCCTGGTGGTGTCTTGATGACATTCACTGGAAGCTTCTCAAGAAAACTCTTAGGAACCCAGATCTTCTTCAAAGGTGGCCCATTCCTGTAGTTAGTACCAATAAACTGGCAAACACTTCACCCTTCTGATTCTTAAATAGTTTATAATTGGAGTCAAAGGACTCGTCAATGATAATAGGGTTAGCACAAGTGAAGCCAGATAAAGTGGATGGGTCTACTGAGGGACCCTTTAAAGCAACCCATGTGGTTTTGGGGTACTGCTCAGGCTTCCAGTAAGAGCCATCAGCATTCATTTTCCTCTCGAAACCAGCACCCTCTTTCCTAGGGTTTTAGGTCAGAATTTGTTTCTTGAGGACATCACATAGTGTGTGATTCTCTTTGAGGCATTCGTACAATAGTAGTGGTATCCTTAGAAGAGGGGTTAGTTACCACATAATTAATTGAAGATATTGAAACATCAGAGGCAGTAGAACATTCAGCAATAGAGACAACATTGTCACTCTTAAGGCATTTTAAACATGGTGGCACAAAATCTTCCTAAGCGGAACTGATCTATTGGGCGAGTAGTGAATTGTTCTCTTTTTGAAGAACTTCATGGGACACTCTCAGTTTCTCTAGATCTTGCTTCCTTTGAAGATAATCATAGGAAAGATTCTCATGAGTGGCTGAGAGGGTTTCATGATGACTTTCAAGTTCTTCGTACTTAACACAAAGGTTTTTTATGTCTTCGATTAAGGACTGAGTTCGATTCATTTCCTCGTCCAATAGGTCATCCTTTTGTCTAGCAATTTTTGAATGTGTTCCATAGCAGTTTGTTGTTCAGTTGCAATTTTAGCAAGAGTCTTATAGCTGGGCTTGGACACTCAGATTCATCTTCACTAGAGGTATGAAAGTAGGCATCTCGTGAGTTTACCTTGGCACCTCGTGCCATGAAACAGTAGGTCGGAGCAGAGTTGTCCTCATCATCGTCTTCGGCGTCGGCGGCGTGACCATTGTCTTCAGTGTTGAAGATGGACTTGGCGACGAATGCTGAAGCTAGAGCTAGGCTTGAAACGCCTGAATCAGACTCCTCCTCAGAGTCCACCTCTGCCTCCTCAAAAGCAGACTCCTCTGAATCCATCTCCTTTCCATTGAAAGCACGAGCCTTGCCAGATAAGCTCTTCTTGTGAGACGGAGACTTTGATGAAGACTTGGAAGAAGATTTTGAAGGTTTCTTCTTCTTCTTGTCTTCAGAATCATATTGTTTGCTCTTCTTCTTTTTCTTGGCTACCTTGTCCCACTGAGGACATTCAGATATGTAGTGGCCTAGCTTCTTGCATTTGTGGCATGTTCTCTTCTTGTAGTCACGAGAGGAAGCCTCATCATTTATTGAGCTGGATCTTGAAGACTTTCCGAAGTGATTTTTCTTAGAGAACTTTTGGAACTTTCTCACAAGCATTGCTAGCTCTTTGCCAATGTCTTCAGGATCACCAGAACTGTAGTCATATTCTTCTTCAGATGAGGAAACATCTTTTTCCTTCAAAGCATGTGATCGGCCATAGTTGGGGCCATAGATATCTCTCTTCTTAGATAGCTAGAACTCATGTGTGTTGAGCCTCTCAAGTATGTCAGACGGATCAATATCTTTGAAGTCAGGGCATTGTTGAATCATCAGGGACAAAGTGGAAAATGAGCTATCAAGTGATCTTAGTAGGTTCTTCACTATTTCATGGTTGGTGATGTTAGTGGTGCCGAGTGCACGAAGCTCATTTGTGATATCAGTGAGGCGATCGAACATGAGTTGGACATTCTCATTTCTCTTGAAGCGGTTGAAGAGATTGCGAAGTACATCAATCCTTGAGTCTCTCTGAGTTGAGACACCTTCATTGACCTTGGACGACCAGTCCCAGACTAGCTTTGCAGTTTCTAGATCACTCACACAGCCATACTGTCCTTTGGTCAGATGACCATAGATGATGTTCTTGGCGGTTGAGTCAAGTTGCGCGAACATCTTGACATCAGCAGTGGTGACACCTTCACCGGCCTTGGGAACGCCAGTCTTGATGACATACTGATAACCCACAAGTATAGGGGATCAATTGTAGCCTCTTTTGATAAGTAGGAGTGTCGAACCCAACTAGGAGCCAAAGGTAGAACAAATATTCCCTCAAGTTTTATCGACCACCGATACAACTCTATGCACGCTTGACGTTCCCTTTACCTAGAACAAGTATGAAACTAGAAGTACTTTGTAGGTGTAACGGGATAGGTTTGCAAGAATATAAAGAGCATGTAATTAAAAACTAGGGGCTGTTTTAGGTAAAGAAGCAATAAAGTTAGTATAGAAAATGTGGAAAAGTGGTGGTAGGAGTTGCGAAATTGTCCCTAAGAAATTGACTACTTTACTAGACCGATAACAAGTTTTATCTGGGAGAGGCCACTGCTAGCATATCATCCCTGACTTGTAATTCTATGCACTTATGATTGGAACTATTAGCAAGCATCCGCAACTACTAACGTTCATTAAGGTAAAACCCAACCATAGCATTAAGATATATTGGTCCCCCTTCAATCTCATATGCATCAATTTCTATGCTAGGTTGAAGCTTTTGTCACTCTTGCCCTCCAATACATAGTCCTATCAACATACAACTAACCCTATGGTGTAATCCACGCACACGCTCATATGATGGGTACCAAAGGACAACAACATAACCACAAGCAAAATTAAACCAATCATAGCAATTCACCAATTACTGATAGGACAATGAAAATCTACTCAGACATCATAGGATGGCAACACATCATTGGATAATAATATGAAGCATAAAGCACCATGTTCGAGTAAACGGTACAACGGGTTGCGGGAGAGCGGACCGCTGTAGATAGATGGGGGAAGGTGATGAAGACATTGGTGAAGATGACGGAGGTGTTGGTGTAGATCGTTGTCGCGATGATGGCCCCGACGGCGTTCCGGCGCCACCGGGAGAGAGGGGGAGAGAGCCCCCTTCTTCTTCTTCTTCCTTGACCTTCTCCCTAGATGGGAGAAGGGTTTACCCCCTGGTCCATGGCTTCCATGACGGCGGAGGGACGAGAGCCCCTTCGAGATTGGATCTGTCTCTCTGTCTCTCTTTGTTTCTGCGTTCCAGATTTTGGCCTTTCACCGTTTCTTATATTCCTGAAGATACGTAACCCTGATTGGGATGAAATTTTAACACGATTTGTATCCGGATATTGGCTTTCTTGCGGCGAAAGAAGGGAACGAACCTCCTTACGGGGTGGCCACGAGGGTCAGGGGAGCGCCCCCTGCCTCGTGGCCCCCTCGGGCATCGTCTCACGTTTATTATTCTTCCCAAAAATCACATATATTCCAAAAAAATCTCCATAAGTTTTTATCCCGTTTGGACTCCGTTTGATATGGATTTTCTGCAAAACAAAAAAATGCAACAAAAAGGAACTGACACTAGGCACTGGATCAATATGTTAGTCCCAAAAATAGTATAAAAAGTTGCCAAAAGTATATGAAAGTTGTATAATATTGGCATGGAACAATAAAAAATTATAGATACGACGGAGACGTATCAGCATCCCCAAGCTTAATTCCTGCTCGTCCTCGAGTAGGTAAATGATAAAAAAGATAAATTTTGATGTGGAATGCTACCTTGCATAATCTTGATCATGTAATCTAATCATGGCATGAATATTAAGACATGAGTAATTCAAAGCAATAGTCTATCATTTGACATTAAGACAATAATACTTCAAGCATACTAATAAAGCAACCATGTCTTTTCAAAATAACATGGCCAAAGAAAGTTATACCTACAAAATCATATGGTCTGGCTATGCTCCATCTTCACCACACAAAGCATTCAAATCATGCACAACCCCGATGACAAGCCAATCAATTGTTTCATACTTTTGATGTTCTCAAACCTTTTCAACTTTCACGCAATACATGAGCATGAGCCATGGATATAGCACTATAGGTGGAATAGAATATGATGATGGAGGTTGTGTGGAGAATATAAAAAATAAGAAAGTCTCACATCGATGTGGCTAATCAATGGGCTATGGATATGCCCATTAATTGATGTCAATGCGAGGAGTAGGGACTGCCATGCAACAGATGCATAAGAGCTATAAGTGTATGAAAGCTCAAACTGAAACTAAGTGGGTGTGCATCCAACTTGCTTGCTCATGAAGACCTAGGGCACTTGAGGAATCCCATCGTTGGAATATACTCCCACTACTATATGAAAGTGATAACTCAAGAGACTCTCTATATGAAGAACATGGTGCTACTCTAAAGCACAAGTTTGGTAAAAGGATAGTAACATAGTCCCTTCTCTCTTTTCTCTCATTTTTTATTTTTTTTCTTTTTTTCTTTTTTTGTAGGCTTCTTTGGCCTCTCTCTTTTTTTTGGGGGGGGCTTCTTTCGCCACTTTTATTTTGATAACCTCACATGGGACAATGTTCTAATAACGATCGTCACACTTTTATTTACTTACAACTCAATATTACAACTCGATACTTTTACAAAGATATGACTCCATATGAATGCCTCCGGCGGTGTACCTGGATGTGCAATGATCTAGCATAGCAATGACATCAAATAAATAGACAAGCCATGAAAACATCATGCTAGCTATCTTACAATCATGAAAAGAAATATGACAATGATGCTCAAGTCATGTATATGAAGATGATGGAAGTTTCATGGCAATATATCTCGGAATGGCTATGGAAATGCCATGATAGGTAGGTATGGTGGCTGTTTTGAGGAAGATATAAGGAGGCTTATGTGTGATAGAGCGTATCATATCACGGGGTTTGGATGCACCGGCGAAGTTTGCACCGACTCTCAATGTGAGAAAGGGAAATGCATGGTACTGAAGAGGCTAGCAATGATGGAAGGGTGAGAGTGCATATAATCCATGGACTCAACATTAGTCATAAATAACTCACATACTTATTGCAAAAATCTATTAGTCATCGAAACAAAGTACTACACACATGCTCCTAGCTAGGGGGATAGATTGGTAGGAAAATACCATCGGTCGTCCCCGACCGCCACTCATAAGGAAGACAATCAATAAATATCTCATGCTCCAACTTCGTTACATAACGGTTCACCATATGTGCATGCTACGGGAATAATAAACTTCAACACAAGTATTTCTACAATCCACAACTACCCACTAGCATGACTCTAATATCACCATCTTTTTATCGCAAAACTATTGCAAGGAATCAAACATATCATATTCAGTGATCAACAAGTTTTATGTAGGATTTTATGACTAACCATGTGAATGACCAATTCCTGTCATCTCTCTAAATAGATATAAGTGAAGCAAGAGAGTTCAATTCTTTCTACAAAAGATATGCCCACGCTCTAACAAATATAAGTGAAGCAAAAGAGCATTCTACAAATGGTGGTTTTCAATGTGAAGGGAAACAGGCAATCCAAACTTCAAATGATATAAGTGAAGCACATGAAGCATTCTATAAAGCCATACTCAAAAGATATAAGTGAAGTGCAAAGAGCATTCTATAAAGCCATACTCAAAAGATATAATTGAAGTGCAAAGAGCATTCTATAGATCAACCATGGACTATCTCATACCAGCATGGTGCATCAAAGAAAAGTGAAAACTAAATGCAAAAGATGCTCCAAGATTTGCACATATCACATGAACGAAATGAAATGAAAACATACTGATACTTGTTGAAGAAAGATGGGATGCCTTCCGGGGCATCCCCAATCTTGAGCTCTTGCATCTCCTCCTTCTCCTCATATCGAGGCCTCCTCGATCTTTGATCACTTCATCCACACAAAACTCAACAGAAAGCTCAGTAAGATCCGTTAGTATAATAAAGCTAATCACTACTCTAAGAAATTTTGAAAACCAATTCATATTTTGTTTTTGCATTGTAGCGACTGTAATATAACTTTTCCATGGCTTAATACACTTATAGAAATCGATAGTTTCATCAAAACAAGCAAACTATGCATCAAAAACAGAATCTGACTTAAACAGGACAATCTGTAGTAATCTGAACATTCACCATAATTATGATACCCCAAAAATTCTCAAAAAAATTAGTAAATATAAAAAATTTCTATATAAAGACAGTCCAAAAGGTTTCAGAACCGTTTGACATTCCAGTAAAAAATGTAAAATCATGCACTACAGCCAAAGTTTCTGTTTGGCACCGCACAAACCAACAAGCAATGTAAACATCCTAAAGGCAAATCTTGGCACATTATTTTTATAATACAATGGATTTGTACTTTATAAAAGCACACAACATAAATAAATGACTCTCTAAAACTTCCGGGTTGTCTCCCTGGCAGCGCTTTCTTTAAAGCCATTAAGCTAGGCATATAGTGCTCAAGTAATGGATCCACCCGGATCCCAAGGTATATCAAAGCCAATTTTAATTAACAATGATTTGTGATTTAGTAGTGAGCACAAAGTAACATATATCATGCAACAACGAAGTCTAACTCTCTTCCTATGCATCGGCATGTCATAAAAGAACAATTCATGCACACATAGTAAAGGCCAATGCATAGTATAAACAGTTTCTTGCAATTTTTATTATATTGGAAACATGGAGAGGCGGAGATGTTGTTCCTCTCTCATAATAATTTCAAGTAGGAGTAGAAAGCACATGCATATTATATCTATCAAAATCATCATGTGTAGTAGTAAAATGAAACCCATCAATATAATCCTTAATAAGGGCAAACTTCTCCGATATAGTGTAGTTGGGAGAATTCAAAAAGATAATAGGACTATCATGCGTGGGTGCAATAGCAACAATTTCTTGTTTAACATAAGGAACTATAGAAATTTCATCTCCATAAGCATAATTCATATTGGCATCTTGGCCACAAGCATAGCAAGCATCATCAAAAAGGGATATTTCAAAAGAATCAACGGGATCATAACAATCATCATAGCATTCATCCTTTGGTAAATTCGAAGGGAAATTAAACAATGTATGTCATAAAGAGTTACTCTCTTTAGATGGTGGGAACGGGTGATCAATCCGCTCTTCCTCCTTTTGTTCTTCGCTCTCCTCCTCATCTTTTCCATCCAATGAGCTCACAATGTCACTAATTTCTTCTTCCATACACTCCTGCAAAATATTAGTCTCTTCTTGGAAAGCTGAGGAGTCCTCAATATATGGTTCAATATAAGGATTATGAGCATAATTATCATAGCAATTTTCAAGTATGGCCAAATTTTTAGATTTGTAGAGAGTAGTATCACACTCTTCAATAAAAGAAGCAATTTCACAAGTACCCCTAAAAGCAACAAATTCTTCAATTTGTTGAACATCATAGTAATTATGAACACCCTTAGTATATGAAGATACGATTCCATTATCACTAAACCCACGTTGGTAAGGAAGGTGTTTCTTAGGGTCTTTAGAACAACAAGTACAATCATATATTTCACATAAATTCCAAGCATAACACTATAAACGATGAATTTGATCCAGTAGAAGTTTCCCTTTTTCATATATGTGGTGTCACACATAACAAGCATGCTCATCTAAAGATTTTTCCTCAACTAAGCTAGTTGGGGTTTCAGCCCGAGCACATAGGGATCGAAGATGGCCTAAGTAAAAAGCTTCAGTAGTGTGATAGATTTTGAGAGGTTCTTCAACCTTGGTTCAGTAGGTACCACGCTTTTTTGCTATTTTGTGTTTCCTACCCATAACTAAAGATACAAAACAAGAGCAAAAAATAAAAACTACTTAGTGATAAAGCAAACAAGCACACCCGAGAATATTCACCCCACGCTATAACTCCCCGGTAACGACGCCAGGAAAAGGTCTTGATAACCCACAAGTATAGGGGATCAATTGTAGCTTCTTTCGATAAGTAAGATTGTCCAACCCAACGAGGAGCTAAAGGTAGAACAAATATTCCCTCAAGTTTTATCGACCACTGAGGGAGTCCTGGATTACGGGGTCCTCGGACAACCGGACTATATACTTTGGCCGGACTATAGGACTATGAAGATACAAGATTGAAGACTTTGTCCCTTGTCCGGATGGGAATCTCCTTTGCGTGGAGGGCAAGCTTGGCAATTCGGATATATGTAGATATCCACCCTTGTAACCAACTCTGTGTAACCCTAGCCCCCTCCGGTGTCTATATAAACCGGAGGGTTTTAGTCGGTAGGACAACAACAATCATACCATAGGCTAGATTCTAGGGTTTAGCCTCTCCGATCTCATGGTAGATCAACTCTTGTAATACTCATATCATCAAGATCAATCAAACAGGAAGTAGGGTATTACCTCCATCGAGAGGGCCCGAACCTGGGTAAACATTGTGTCCCCCGCCTCCTGTTACCATCCGCTTTAGACGCACAGTTCGGGACCCCCTACCTAAGATCCGCCGGTTTTTACACCGACATCGGTGCTTTCATTGAGAGTTCCACTATGTCGTCACTATAAGACTGGAAGGCTCCTTCGATCATCGGCAACGATGCGATCCAGGGTGAGGTTTTTCTCCTCGGACAGATCTTCGTATCTAGCGTCTTCGCACTGCGGGCCAACTCCCTTCGCCATCTGGAGCAGATCGAGAGCTACGCCCCTGGCCATCAGGTCAGGTTTGGAAGTTTGAACTATACTGCCGACATCCGCGGAGACTTGATCTTCAAAGGATTCGAGCCCGCGTCAGGTGGGCCGCACAGTCACGATGGGCATGACTTAGCTCTACCGCCAGACAGTGTTCGGGAGATCACACATATGGCGACTCCGGCCCTTGATCCGGAGCAGATCGCGCCGTTCGAGGACGGGTGGATGGACACCGCCCCGGAGGCCGCACACTCAGCGGCGATATAGCCGAATACTAACTTCACCTCCTACGAGACCTGTGTTGCCGGACCTTTGGATTCGTCCCCGGCCACGGTCTCCGATCCACCTGCGTCCGTACCCATCAAATCTGATTGGGCGCCGATCACGAAGTTTTCCTCTGCAGATATCTTTCAGCACTCGCCCTTGGGCGATGTGCTAAATTCATTAAGGTTTCTCTCCTTGTTAGGAGGCCCTTGGCCGAACTGTGTTCGGCTCGAGTGGGAAGCGGACGACGAAGAAATTCGTTCCCCACCCACCACCCAATTAATAGCCACTGTTGACGACTTAACCGACATGCTTGATTTCGGCTCCAAAGACATCGATGGTATGGACGACGATGTGGGAGACGAACAGGAACCATCGCCTGCAGGGCGCTGGACTGCCACTTCATCACATGATATATACATGGTGGATACACCCAAAGAAAATGATGACGAGGAACATGAGGAAGCAGCAAAGGCCAATTCCCTCGAGAAGCAACCAAAGCGACGGCGTAAGCGCCGCTCCAAATCCCGCCCTGGCAAAAATAGCGATAACAGTGCAAGAAAGAGTAACACCCCGGTCGACCCCAAAGGAGACAACGACCACATGAACCCAGCGGTGGAGCAGGGTGAACCAGCAGACGGCGAACATAGTACGGAGCCGCTATCCGGTCATGACGACCCCGAGGGTAAAACTCATCAACCTGTCTCCGGAGACATGAATAGTACGGACGATGATACACACATCATCCCTGAAAGGCACTTGGAACAAGAGAACTTTCATAAAAGGCTCATTGAAACCACGCAGAGCCTGAAGAAGCAGAAGCAAAGGGTTAAGACCGCGCAAAATACGCTCAACAACAGATGGAATAAAGTGCTTGACACGGAAGAAAAGTACGGCGGTAATCGCCACAGAAAAGGCTATCCAAAGCGCAAGCTGTTGCCTGAATTCGACGACGAGGCCTTAGAGCCCACTCAGCCGGAAAATAAAATGGCTGATCAACCAGACCGACCACCCCGTGGTCGTGACAGGGCTGCTAACGATGACGTACACAAGTCAGCACACAACCTATGTGAGGACCTACACAAAAAAGCCGGGTTGACCAGGTCCATTTACGGACCTCGGAAGCGCATTCCGGCAAAGAATCATCGCCGCCCAAATGATTATACTAACAGAATAATAGTCCAGAATCAAAACCGAACACTACAACCGTTAGACACACCCAAATACAGGGGTGCCGCGCACCCCCTATGCTTCACCGACGAGGTACTGGACCATGAATTCCCAGAAGGATTCAAACCCGTGAACATTGAGTCATACGACGGAACAACAGACCCTGGGGTCTGGATTGAGGACTTTATCCTTCACATCCGCATGGCTCGTGGAGATGATCTCCACGCCATCAAATACTTGCCCTTAAAGTTGAAAGGACTAGCTAGGCACTGGTTGAAAAGCCTCCCAGAAAACTCAATTGGAAGTTGGGAAGAGCTCCAGGACACTTTCAGGGCTAATTTTCAAGGGACCTATGTCCGACCTCTGGATGCAGACGATTTAAGTCACATAATTCAGCAACCCGGAGAGTCAGCCTAAAAGCTTTGGAACAGATTCCTCACTAAGAAGAATCAAATTGTCGATTGCCCGGACGCCAAAGCCTTAGCGGCTTTCGAAGATAGTTTCCGGGATGAATGGCTTTCCAGACACCTCGGCTAGGAAAAACCAAGGACAATGGCAGCCCTAACAAGCCTTATGACCCGCTTTTGCGCGGGCGAGGATAGTTGGCTGGCCCGCAGCGGCACCAGCGACGCAAGAACATCCGAAGTCAGGGATGGCAATGGAAAACCACGATGCAATAAAAGCAAGCGTCGAAGCAACAAAGACAGCCCAGACAACACGGTAAATGCCAGATTCAGGGGCTCTTGACCCGGTCAACGGAAAAATCCATTCAAAGGCAACAGAGATGGACCGTCCAGCCTAAACAAGATCCTGGATAGATTATGTCAGATTCACGGCACCTCCGATAAACCTGCATATCACACCAACAGAGAATGCTGGGTCTTTAAGCAGGCCGGCAAGCTAAACACCGAACACAAGGGGAGGGAGACACCAAGTGAAGACGAGGATGAGCCTCACCAACAAAACACTAGGGGACAGAAAAAATTCCCACCAGAAGTCAAAACAGTGAACATGATTCACGTAACAAAGAGGAGGAGCACACACGCACTCCGAGACGTATACACCGTAGATCCCGTTACCCCCAATTTCAACCCTTGGTCGGCCTGCCCAATCACTTTTGATCGCAGGGATCACCCGACTAGTATCCGACACGGAGGATCAGCTGCCTTGGTACTAGACCCAATAATTGACGGATACCATCTCACCGAGTCCTTATGGACGGCGACAGTAGTCTTTATCTGATATATCAAGACATAGTCTGCAAAATGGGGATAGACCCAACAAGAATCAGCCAAAGCAATACTAACTTTAAAGGAGTAGTACCAGGCCTAGAGGCCCGCTGCACGGGCTCTATAGTGCTAGAGGTTGTATTCGGTTCTCCCGACAACTTTCGAAGAGAAGAATTAACCTTCGACATCGCTCCATTCTGAAGCGGCTATCAAGCATTACTCGGAAGAACAACCTTCACTCATTTTAATTCAATACCGCATTACGCTTATCTTAAGCTCAAGATGCCCGGTCCACGTGGCATCATCATCGTTAGCGGAAACTCAAAGCGTTCCTTACATGCGGAGGAATGTACGTCGGCTTTCACAGTCGAACACTGAACGACCCCTCGAACCAGAATAAATGATGGGTCGTCAAGACCGCGAACACGGCTAGACGAGTCCGACGCACCCCTCGCTGTAACAGCTCAGATAAACCCGAGATTGGGTCGATGGATATACCCCCATAGGTGGCGCTAGGGGCTTCCCGCATGTAAAAAGGACTATAGTTTGGTTCGACCCTACTTAGATTGAATTTCAATGGTCTATTAAAAATAATCAATTTTCCGCATGTAGACTTTCACCTGGGTTTTTTCTCTCTTGCAGATGACAATTGTGCTACACCCTTCCAGGACACGACACAACGGAGACACATGCGCAGATATGCAGCAGGGCCCCGCTCAAAGGTTTCTTTCTAGATTAAGACCCTGTGTAAACCTTTCTCACTGTCTCTTGTTGCTTCACGCCCTCCGGATACTTAGTACAACCGAGAGGGATGCTGACATTATTGGCATTTTCGCCACGTTAGACTGATGCACGTACCTGGAAATTTAGGGTTCATTATCAAGGGCTTTGCTCAGCCCGGTATATGTTGTAAAGTCCGAATACCTTAGGGAGTGTTCGACGTCACGAGTTTGGCCCTATATGCATCAGCTTCGAATCATGTCTTTGGTCAAATGTTGGGTTTGCCCGGCTCCTGTGTTTTGCTACCTTATGTTCCGCTCTATCGGCTAAGGTGGCACCGGGAGAACTACTGCGATTGTGCCCTGGTTCATCTGGGTGAGCACCTCAGTGGAGAAAGCCGAAAACTAACTGTCATGATAAAGCACGAGACTGGTCAACCACTTGAGGACTGAGCGGAATCTTCACGATTCCTCCACATTAACGAAGGACCGGTTTCCCGGTCATGTACGTACGTGCACCGTATTCGGATAAGCGTGGAAGTACCAGGGGCTATATAGTAGCCTCACTGTCAAACTCCTATGGCTAAGTGAAAGTGTTAAAGCAATATAGTACGATTGCCTTGTTCTCTGCGCTATCACCTCCTTCATGGACCAAGACGTTGGATCAAGTGTGAATACGTGCTTTTCCGAACACCCCCACATTATGTGCGTGGGGGCTGGAGCCGACGAGTGCAAACTTTCAGGTTATATACTTACATAAACGGTCGCACAGGAGGCATCATAATACCTTCAAGCAATAAAAACAACCTGTATAATTTAAATAATACTATTTTTACAATGGGGATACATGTCACTCGAACATGATACTCTTCGAGCACAGAGTCTCTATTAAACGAGCGCCTTCTAGGACTTCTTCTAAATAGTGCTCGGCCGAGACCTGGCCTACGGCCGGACCCTTGGTTGCAATAGCGGTGGCATCCATCTCGGCCCAGTATGTCTTAACACGGGCAAGAGCCATCCACGCACTCTCTATGCACGCCGACCTCTTTACGGCATCGATATGCTGCACAACACCAAGGAATCGTTGCACTAAACCAAAATAAAAATTCGGCTTTGGTCCTTCCGGCCAAAGATGATCCATGACAGACCTCATGGCAAGCTTGGACAACCTATGGAGCTCAGCCCACTCGGCCATTTGCTCATTCAACAGTAGCGGACGCGTCGGAGCACTGAACTGCGGCCAGAACAACTTCTCTACTTCGTGATCTTCTTGATCTTTGAAAAACGTAGTCGCATCAGCATCACTCATTGCCAAGTCCGCATACGCGTCTGCAGCACTCCATAATCGATCTAGAGGGGCATACTTCGGATCTCCGAACTTCGTCCACAACAAAAAGGGCTTCCTAGCCGTGATATCCCCGGCTTGACGGAGCTCCTCCTGTGCCGCTCTGATTTTAGAACGGGTTTCCTTGGCTGCCTCCATGGCTCTCTTCAGGTCAGCCGCTCTCACTTGGCTTTCCTTTTCAAGAAGCTCATATTGGCCGGCGGCATGTTTTAGCTCAACAACTATCTTGGCTATTTCATCTTCGCTCTTGCGATGAGCAGTCTGTTCGGCTCTTAGGTCTTTGGCCGCCTTTAGGGCAGCTGCATCACTTCTCCTGGCTTGTTCCTTGGCTCGGGCAAGTTCCGCCCGAAGGGTCTCCATGGCGGCAGCTCCATCTGCAGTCAAAACGTATCATATATACTAGCATCATGCTCCTCTCAATACTTGCTGACCACCCGGAAATACATACCCTATGCCTCGTCAAGCCGCTTGTTCACAAGTGCAATGTCGGCATCTACCGCCTTCAGTTGCCTGCTTAGTCCAGCAAACTCAGTAGTCCGGCCAGCCACCGGACCATCCGCTTCCTGCAAATGAAAGCAGCGCGATCATTACCTGGGACTATGATCCTCTGTTTGCCGCCTCAGGACAGCAACCAGAGTCTCATGGGCTACTATCTATATAGAGCACACCTAGCGTGTGCGGTACCGTCAATTTTTTTGCGTACCTCAAAGCCTTTTAGCAGGCTCGTAAAAGCTTCATGCAACCCACTTTTGGCGGATGAGATCCTCTCAACCACCGTACCCATTAAAGTACGATGCTCTTTCGAGATAGTCACTTGCTCCAAAAGACCCGTCAGTACGTCCGGTTGCACACCGGACAATCCCGGACTCTTTCTGTCACTACCCTTAGGAGCCGAATACTCCAGACTTCGGGTGGCCGAAGCGTTACCTTCCGGCCTTGGTGGATCAGGACAAATCCTCCGTGATGACACCTCAGGTTCATCCGCCCCAGGAGGCGGGGAGACAAGGGGAGGCATTTCGCTCTCCATCATCTTCGGAAGAAGATCCCCCGAAGACGAACTCTGTCGGGAAGGGCTACGATCCGGACTGCAAGACATATGTCTCGGTTATTGTCCGCGGAGATAAAAGCAGAATATATTCACCAAAATTACTTTTGTTCACTTACAACTCGGTGGACGGCTGATCCCCTTGCGGGCACTATGAGGAAGGAACGCCCTCCGCGTCAGGGCCCCCTGGCGAGGGTCTCTTCTCTCGTTTGGAAACCCTTGTTTCCAAGTCTTCAGGAGCGGTCCTTTTCCTTCCTTGTGGAGAGGGAATTTCAGATTCTTCTCCCCGATTATCCTCCTTCGTGGAGGTACTAATTCCCCTGGTTTGGATGAGTAATGCGTGAGGCTCGCTTTCGGCTCCTTCGTCTCTCCCTTTATCTTCCCCCGAGGGCACTTGATAAGGTGCGTACTCTGGCATCCTGGCTAGTACAAGATCCGGCGAGCCCTCGGGAAGGGGGCCGAACACCTGATCATCTTTGCCTTTCTTACCCAGTCCTGGCCAGGAGCAATTATTTCAGAATTATGTTATGGCAAATTAAAAGACAATGTTTTCGGTCGTGGAAATACTTACTTGGGTATCTGGACGATTACAGTTGAGACCTGCATCCTCGGTGGTGTCCGGACACTTTATTCGTGATCCGAAGAACAATCCATACATCTCTTTGAGCGTCACGCTGAAGAACTGTTGAATAGTTCGCGGTCCTTCCGGGTTGAAATCCCACATACGGATAGATCGACGTTGGCATGGCAGGACCCGACGAACTAGCATAACTTGCATTACTTTGACAAGACTGACATCCCTCTTGAGGAGATCTCGGATGCGACTTTGCAATGTCGGCACGTCATTAAACGGCCCCCAGTCTAGCCCCTTGTTGACCCATGATGCCAGTTGTGGTGGGGGACCTGAACGCAAGGCGAGGGCAGCCACCCACTTAGTACTTCGGGGAGCTGTGATGTAAAACCACTCTCGCTGCCATAAGTTGGATATCTCCAGGAAGGAACCCTTTGGCCATGGGGCATCTACACCTTTGCTTATTGTGGAACCTCCGCATTCTGCGTGTCGCCCATCGATCATCTTCGGCTTCACATTGAAGGTCTTGAGCCATAAGCCGAAGTGTGGGGTGATGCGGAGGAAGGCCTCACATACGACCGTAAACGACGAGATGTGAAGAATGGAATCCGGATCTAGATCATGGAAGTCGAGCCCATAATAGAACATGAGCCCTTTGACGAAGGGATCAAGGCTAAAGCCTAGCCCTCGGAGGAAGTGGGAAACAAATACGACACTCTCGTTGGGTTCGGGAGTAGGGATGACCTGCCCTCGGGTAGGCAGCCTGTGCAAGATTTCGGCGGTCAGATACCTGGCCTCCCTTAGCTTCTTGATGTCCTCCTCTATGACAAAGGAAGCCATCGACCAGCCCTGAAGGTTGGATCCGGACATGATTGAAGGTCCGACGCACTTCGCTTGAGCCTCGGGTGTTGGAACTCGGGATGGGGGAAGGGAGGGATTGAGCGCGACAAGAAAAGGACAGGCTTTGGCCCCTTCATAAAGAGGGCGAATATCAAGCGTCCTCCGCGTGGCCGTTTGGAACTTGCCTAAAATCGAGGAGTCGTACTAACGAGTACGATTTGGTTACCCACACCCGTATTGATGAGAATCCCATGATAAGGGGGCACGATCTCTGCTTCGACAAGACGAGCCAATAAAACCGCCTCGCAATACGTGCAGTGGCTGGTTGAGAAAAACAGTTCGAATAATAATCGGGGCCATGGGGTGATGTCACATTATGAAAAGTTGTCAGCAGATTAGATTTTTGGAAATATTATACTCTCTACGGTAGTATGTGGAATTTGTTTTGCAGAGCCGGACACTATCCTTGTGTTCAAAATCTTCTATGGAGTATTCGGAGGAGGAACCCGCCTTGCAATGCCGAGTACAATCTGCGTGCCAGACTCGTCGTCATTGAAGCCTGGTTCAGGGGCTATTGAGGGAGTCCTGGATTAGGGGGTCCTCAGACAGCCGGACTATATACTTTGGCCAGACTGTAGGACTATGAAGATACAAGATTGAAGACTTCCTCCTGTGTCCGGATGGGACTTTCCTTTGCGTGGAGGGCAAGCTTGGCAATTTGGGTATGTAGATCTCCTCCCTTGTAACCGACTCTGTGTAACCCTAGCCCCCTCTGGTGTCTATATAAACCGGAGGGTTTTAGTCCGTAGGACAACAACAATCATACCATAGGCTAGCTTCTAGGGTTTAGCCTCTCCGATCTCGCCGTAGATCAACTCTTGTAATACTCATATCACCAAGATCAATCAAGCAGGAAGTAGGGTATTACCTCCATAGAGAGGGCCCGAACCTGGGTAAACATTGTGTCCCCCGCCTCCTGTTACCATCCGCTTTAGACGCACAGTTCGGGACTCCCTACCCGAGATCTGCCGATTTTGACACCGACAAACACCGATACAACTCTATGCACGCTTGACATTCGCTTTACCTAGACCAAGTATGAAACTAGAAGTACTTTGTAGGTGTAACAGGATAGGTTTGCAAGAATATAAAGAGCACATAAATAAAAACTGGGGGCTGTTTTAGGTAAAGAAGCAATAAAGTTAGTATAGAGAGTGTGGAAAAGTGGTGGTAGGAGTTGCGAAATTGTCCCTAAGCAATTGCCTACTTTACTGGACCGATAGCAAGTTTTATGTAGGAGAGGCCACTGCTAGCATATCATCCCTGACTTGGAATTCTATGCACTTATGATTGGAACTATTAGCAAGCATCCACAACTACTAACGTTCATTAAGGTAAAACCCAACCATAGCATTAATATATATTGGTCCCCCTTCAATCCCGTATGCATCAATTTCTATGCTAGGTTGAAGATTCTATCACTCTTGCCCTTCAATACATAGTCCTATAAACATACAACTAACCCTATGGTGTGATCCACGCGCACGCTCATATGATGGGCACCAAAGGATAACAACATAATGATACGTCTCCAACGTATCTATAATTTTTGATTGTTCCATGCTATTATATTATCCATCTAGGATGTTTTATATGCATTTATATGATATTTTATATGATTTTTGGGACTAACCTATTAACCTATAGCCCAGTGCCAGTTTTTGTTTTTTCCTTTCTTTTGAGTATCGCAAAAAAAGAATAACAAACGGAGCCCAATTCACCTGAAAATTGACGGAGATTATTTTTGGACCAGAAGAAGCCCACGGAGTATTGGAGATGGGACAGAGGAGTCCCGAGGCACCCACGAGGGTGGGGGCGCGTCCTACCCCCTGGGCGCGCCCCCTACCTTGTGACCGCCTCATGGACCCCCCTGACTTGTTCCCAACGCCAACGCCTCTTATATAACCCCAAACTTCCAGAAAGAAACCTAGATCGGGAGTTTCGCCGCCACAAGCCTCCGTAGCCACCGAAAACCAATCTAGATCCGTTTCGGCACCCTGACAGAGCGGGGAAATCCCTCTTCGGTGGCCATCTTCATCATCCTGATGCTCTCCATGACGAGGAGGGAGTAGTTCACCCTCGGGGCTGAGGGTATGTACTAGTAGCTATGTGTTTGATCTCTCTCTCTCTCATCTTCTTAATTTGGCACGATCTTGATGTATCGCGAGCATTGCTATTATAGTTGGATCTTATGATGTTTCTCCCCCTCTATTCTCTTGTAATGGATTGAGTTTTCCCTTTGGGAAAACTTTGTTTTTGCCACTCTAGTTTTTTCCCACTTTGCTTATGCCACTTTAGAATTTGACATTTCACTTTTGCCACTCTTAGTTTTTGAGAATATATCACTTTTGCCATTCCGTGAAAAAAGAAACATTTTTAGAGTGGCAATTGTGATACATTGTCAAAAGCCGAGAGTGGCAAAAGTGAAATAAAAATTATCTTTTTTGCCATGGAATGGCGTTTGTGATGTATTGTCAAAAGCCAAGAGTGGCAAAAGTGATATGTCAAATTCTAGAGTGGCATAAGCAAAATTGGCAAAAGCTAGAGTGGCAAAAACAAAGTTTTCCCTTTCCCTCTGAGGTTATATTATCGGATCGAGTCTTTAAGGATTTGAGAACACTTGATGTATGTCTTGCATGTGCTTATCTGTGGTGACAATGGGATATTCACGTGATCCACTAGATGTATGTTTTGGTTACCACTTGCAAGTTCTGTGACCTTGTGAACTTACGGATAGGGGTTGGCACACGTTTTCGTCTTGACTCTCCGGTAGAAACTTTGGGGCACTCTTTGAAGTTCTTTGTGTTGGTTGAATAGATGAATCTAAGATTGTGTGATGCATATCGTATAATCATACCCACGGATACTTGAGGTGACATTGGAGTATCTAGGTGACATTAGGGTTTTGGTTTATTTGTGTCTTAAGGTGTTATTCTAGTACGAACTCTAGGATAGATCGAACGGAAAGAATAGCTTCGTGTTATTTTACTACGGACTCTTGAATAGATCGATCAGAAAGAATAACTTTGAGGTGGTTTCGTACCCTACACTAATCTCTTCGTTTGTTCTCCGCTATTAGTGACTTTGGAGTGACTCTTTTTTTCATGTTGAGGGATAGTTATATGATCCTATGTTATTATTGGTGAGAGAACTTGCACTAGTGAAAGTATGAACCCTAGGCCTTGTTCCGTAGCATTGCAATACCGTTTACGCTCACTTTTACCACTTGCTACCTTGCTGTTTTTATATTTTCAGATTACAAAAACCTTTATCTACCATCCATATTGCACTTGTATCACCATCTCTTTGCCGACCTAGTGCACCTATACAATTTACCATTGTATTTGGTGTGTTGGGGACGCAAGAGACTCTTTGCTATTTGGTTGCAGGGTTGTTTCAGAGAGACCATCTTGATCCTACACCTCCCACGGATTGATAAACCTTAGGTCATCCACTTGAGGGAAGTTTTCTACTGTCCTACAAACCTCTGCACTTGGAGGCCCAACAACATCTACAAGAAGAAGGTTGTGTAGTAGACATCAAGCTCTTTTCTGGCGCCATTGCCAGGGAGGTGAGTGCTTGAAGGTATATCTTTAGATCTCGCAATCGAATCATTTTGTTTCTTGTTTTATCACTAGTTTAGTCTATAAAAGAAAACTACAAAAAAATGGAATTGTGGGTACATCATATGCTTCATCTTTTTAATATCTTTCGTGAAAATAAGGATTCTGATAATTAGGCTAAAATGCTAGAAGAAGAATGCATTAAAATGTTTGGCACCAAATCTTTGAATGATTAGCATGATTGCAATGCTGTTAGTACGAACTCTTTGAATATCCATAGTACTAATGATGATTGCACTAGTCATGATGAAAATGTCTCTTATAAGCATGTCAATTTTTGTGGAGTGCATAAAGCTTGCAAGCACACACCAAACAGGGAAGATAGATTTTGCAAGAGGCATAAGTATTTAGAAACTAAATGGTTGCAGGAGAGGCTAAATGCTTGTGCTAAAAATTTAAAATTTCTTTGCCATCCTTGTGAACTTTGCAATGAACGTGATCATTTAAATCTACAATGCAAATTGTTTCATGATCGAACCGTGTCCAAAAATTGTGATGACTTGATTTCCCTTGCACATCATAATGAACTTAGTTTGCTTGTGGGCTATGAAGAATTAAAACATATAACTAAGGATCTTCCACAATTTGTTCTGCATAAAGTTCTTGATTTTGATCTAGAGAAAATTTATATGTATTGTGCGGTGAATTGCATTGAAAATCCTTATATTGCCAATTACATAAAGACAAGAAAACAAATAGAAGATCAAGAGAATACTAATGAAAGGGAAGAGACTTCCCAATACCCTCCTATTATTTCTTATGATGAATCAGGTAAGGAGGAGGAGCCTTCTATTCAACCAATCTCATTAATAAGGAGCTCCAAAAAGAGGATTAAACCCACACATAATGTGAAGAAGAAAAAGAAAAGAAGGAGAAGTAAAGGTAAATGGGTATCCGTCCCAAATGATGTTGCTCCTATAACTCATTGTGATGATGATAATTGCTATACTATTGGTGCTATCCATACAATTAATGATGAGAGTGATTATGCTTATTATCGGATTTTGGGTTCCGGCAGACCCTTGAGGTTCGAACACTGGGGTGCGCGCGGAGATTTTGCCTCCTACCTACCTGCACCCCTCCGCCTTGCTAGGATATAAACTATGGCAAGAATAACACAAGAGACGCAGGGTTTATACTGGTTCGGGCCACCGTTGTGGTGTAATACCCTACTCTAGTGTGTGGTGTGGTGGATTGCCTCTTGGGCTGATGATGATGAACAATACAAGATAGAACAGCCTCGCGAGGGCCTGTTCTTGGCTGGGGCGATGAACTGCTGGGAGGAGCTCAGTCACCTTTCTCTCTCTCTTTCTCCGTCCGTCCTCTCTCTTCCCCCGATGTGGGTGGCTGGTCCTATTTATAGAGGCCCTGGTCCTCTTCCCAAATATCAAGCGGGAAGGGAGCCAACAATGGCGGGCTAATTTGAAAGGGGACAACTAGTACTAGCTATCCTGACAAAAGTAGTCTTCGCCTGCGCAAAGCTCTGGTGATGATGCCGTCTTGGGCTCCATGGTGACCTCCTTCTCGTAGTCCTCCTGGTCTTGGTCTCATTGCACCGAAATGGCAACCTTTCCCTGATGCCTCGGTACTCCGTGGCTGTGCTTGCCCTCCCTTGCACCAAAGAGGGAAGGAGGACACTTCACGGGCTGGCACCCGCCTGGCGCCCTCGGTTATCATGGCTTGCGTCACGGGCACCTCGTGAGGTACCCCGCCTAGATCTCTCCGCCTCCTCGTGAGCCAGCCTGACGAGGCCGTGCCTGAGGAAGCTCCGCGTCGTCCGCCCCGCGAGGGTCTTGGGTTTGTGTTAGTTAAGATGGGCCGCGCTGGGCCCCCCTTTGAGACACGCCGTAGGCCGCAGGCAGGCAAGTCTGGGGACCCCCGTTCTCAGAACACCGACAGTAGCCCCCGGGCCCAAGGCGCGCCCGGACTTGGCCGTGTAGGGAGGCGGAAGGGCAAGAGCGAAGCGCCGCAGGCCCTAACAGTCTGCGGCCTTGGGCGCCGTGTGGCGGTTGATTGGACGTGGGCGCCTTAGCAACGTGCGAGTTGATTAAGGAGCGACACCCACCTAGGCTTTGCTCCTTGCTTTCCCCGGTTGCTGCTCAGATCCCCTTTCTTGCGCCTCTCCTTCCTTCCTCCAAAATTTCCAGATCCGCTCCTACCGTGTGACCTAGGAAGCCATGGCGCCTCGCCAGCCCCCGGCCGTAGCTTGGTACTCGTCCGCCCTGGACCCGCCGAACGTGTCGGAGGCGAGCCTTGCCCGGTTGCGCCGGATGGCGACGGCGCGGGGCGTCAACGGGGCGAAGGTGTTTAAAGCCGGCTCTGCTACCCCTGAGGGTCAAGGGAGCACCTTCTATCCGCTCTTCGCAAGTGCCATTGCTGCTGGCCTGGTGCCTCCCTTCTCCGAGTTCTTCTTCTCTGTCCTCCGCCACTATAAGCTGCAAGCCCTGCATCTCCACCCCAACTCCATCCTTCTCCTGGCAATCTTCGCCTATTACTGCGAGGCTCACGTAGGGGTGCGGCCCTCAGTGGCCTTGCTGCGCCACTACTTCTACCTCCGGACTTCTCGTGGTACTGCTTCCGCGTGCGCGAGTTTCGTCGCATACGGTGGCGCCATTTCCATTTCGAAGGCCGGGAAAAGGATTGAGGGCTTCAGGAGCAAGTGGGTCTTGGTGGATGCTGGGCGCATCCACCCTCGGCTGATCTTGCCAACGGAGCAGCCCACGAGCTCCAGCAATTGGGGTCGAGCGGAGCTCACGGACCCCCGCGCGAAGCTGATGTTGGAGAAGATGGACGCGGATCTGAGGCCAGCCAATATGGCGGCGGCGAAGCTGACCGGTGCCTCGCTCCTGAGGGAATTCCTAGAGCACCAGCTGGCTCCGCTTCGGCAGTACTCGCTTCCGATGTGGAGGCCCCGTCCAAGCCCCGCGGCCTTAGCCGACGAAGATCTGGCTGCTGTCCTCCAATCTCTGGTCGGGGGCGATGTGGCAAGGTCGGCGGGCGCTCCTACGCCCTTGTTCCTCCGCGATGACTGGGAGCAGGTAGTGGAGTCCATGCCTATCTTCAACAGGGATGGGCCCGTGCCCACGGAAACTCCTGAGGAACCGGTGGACGTGCCCTCCGACGACTCCAGCAAAGAGGAGGAAGGAGGGGAGCGGGGAAAAGGGCCTGACTCTGAGGCGACTGACGGAGAGTCGAGGGCTCCCCTCCCCTGGCGCAGCTCCC